>NW_027476699.1:93524-154904 GCF_051020955.1 Megalopta genalis | reverse complement strand
TTCAAATACTTGTGATATACATGATTTAGCTTCAACTGCATTCGAAGCAAACGAGTTAGCTCCAAATCCATGCAAAATACGTGATTTAGGATCCAATCAATGCGAAGTAGAAGGCTTAGCTTCAAATCCATGCGAAACAAATGCTTTAGCTTCAAATACTTGCGATATAATTGATATAGCTTCAAATACAGGAGAAACAAACGAGTTAGCTTCAAATCTATGCAAAACACACGATTTAGCTTCAATTCAATGCCAAGAAGAATACTTAGCTTCAAATCCATGCGAATCAATTATTTAGCTGCAAATACTTGTGATATACATGATTTAGTTTCAACTGCATGCGAAACAAACGAGTTAGCTTCAAATCCATTCGAAACACAATATTTAGCGTCAAATCAATGCGAAGTAGAAGGCAGAGCTTCAAATCCATGCGATACAAATGTCTTAGCTTCAAATACTTGTGATATACATGATTTAGCTTCAACTGCATTCGAAGCAAACGAGTTAGCTTCAAATCCATGCGAAACATATTATTAGGTTCAAATCAGTACGAAATAGAAGGCTCAGGTTCAAAGCCATGCAATTCAAATGGTTCATCATCAAATACTTGTGAAAGACATGATTTAGCTTCAACTGCATTCGAAACAAACGAGTTAGCTCCAAATCCACGCGAAACACATGATTTAACTTCAAATCAGTGCGAAGTAGAAGGTTTAGCTTCAAATCCATGCGAAACAAATGGTTTAGCTTCAAATACTTGCGATATAAATGATACAGATTCAAATACAGGAGAAACAAACGAGTTAGCTTCAAATCCATGCAAAACACACGATTTAGCTTCAATTCAATGCCAAGTAGAAGGCTTAGCTTCAAATCCATGCGAATCAATTGTTTAGCTGCAAATACTTGTGATATACATTATTTAGTTTCAACTGCATGCGAAACAAACGAGTTAGCTTCAAATTCATTCGAAACACAATATTTAGCGTCAAATCAATGCGAAGTAGAAGGCAGAGCTTCAAATCCATGCGATACAAATTGTTTAGCTTTCAAAATACTTGTGGTATACATGATTTAGCTTCACTGCATTCGAAGCAAACGAGTTAGCTCCAAATCCACGCGAAACACATGATTTAACTTCAAATCCATGCCAAACACATGATTTAGCTTCAAATCTATGGGATGTAGAAGGATTAGCTTCAAATCCATGGGATGTAGAAGGTTTAGCTTCAAATCCATGCGAAACACATTTGTTAGGTGCAAATCAGTGGGAAGTAGAAGGCTCAGGTTCAAAGCCATGCGATTCAAGTGGTTCATCTTCAAATACTTGTGAAAGACATGATTTAGCTTCAACTGCATGCGAAACAAACGAGTTACCTTCAAATCCACGCGAAACACATGATTTAGCTTCAAATCAATGTGATGTAGAAGGCCAAGTTTCAAAATCCATGCAAAACACTCGATTTAGAATCCAATCAGTGCGAAGTAGAAGGCTTAGCTTCAAATCCATGCGAAACAAGTGGTTTAGCTCAAATACTTGCGATATAAATGATACAGTTTCAAATACAGGAGAAACAAACGAGTTAGCTTCAAATCCATGCAAATACACGATTTAGCTTCAATTCAATGCCAAGTAGAAGGCTTAGCTTCAAATCCATGCCAATCAATTGTTTAGCTGCAAATACTTGTGATATACATGATTTAGTTTCAACTGCATGCGAAACAAACGAGTTAGCTTCAAATTCATGCGAAACACAATATTTAGCGTCAAATCAATGCGAAGTAGAAGGCAGAGCTTCAAATCCATGCGATACAAATGGTTTAGCTTCAAATACTTGTGATATACATGATTTAGCTTCAACTGCATTCGAAGCAAACGAGTTAGCTCCAAATCCATGCAAAACACGTGATTTAGGATTCAATCAATGCGAAGTAGAAGGCTTAGCTTCAAATCCATGCGAAACAAATGCTTTAGCTTCAAATACTTGCGATATAATTGATATAGCTTCAAATGCAGGAGAAACAAACGAGTTAGCTTCAAATCTATGCAAAACACACGATTTAGCTTCAAATCAATGCGAAGTAGAAGGCTTAGCTTCAAATCCATGCCAAACACATGATTTAGCTTCAAATCCATGGATGCAGAAGGTTTAGCTAAAAAATCCATGCGAAACATATTATTTAGGTTCAAATCAGTGCGAAATAGAAGCCTCAGGTTCAAAGCCATGCAATTCAAATGGTTCATCATAAAATACTTGTGAAAGACATGATTTTGCTTCAACTGCATTCGAAACAAACGAGTTAGCTACAAATCCATGCAAAACACACGATTTAGCTTCAATTCAATGCCAAGTAGAAGGCTTAGCTTCAAATCCATGCGAATCAATTGCGTAGCTGCAAATACTTGTGATATACAGGATTTAGTTTCAACTGCATGCGAAACAAACGAGTTAGCTTCAAATCGATGCGAAACACAATATTTAGCGTCAAATCAATGCGAAGTAGAAGGCAGAGCTTCAAATCCATGCGATAGAAATGGTTTAGCTTCAAATACTTGTGATATACATGATTTAGCTTCAACTGCATTCGAAGGCAAACGAGTCAGCTCCAAATCCACGCGAAACACATGATTTAACTTCAAATCAGTGCGAAGTAGAAGGCTTAGCTTCAAATCCATGCGAATCTAATGGGTCGGCTTCAAATACTTGTGAAATGCATGATTTAGCTTCAACTGCATGCGAAACAACGAGTTACCTTCAAATCCACGCGAAACACATAATTTAGCTTCAAATCAATGCGAAGTAGCAGGTTTAGCTTCAAATCCATGCGAAACAAATGATTGAGCTTTCTACACTTGGATAAAGGTGATATAGCTTCAACTGCATGCGAAACAAATGAGTTACATTCAAATCCAAGCGAAACACATAATTTGGCTTCAAATCAATGCGATGTAGAGGTTTAGCTTCAAATCCAAGCGAAACACATGATTTAGCTTCAAATACTTGCGATATAAGTGATATAGTTTCAAATGCAGGAGAAACGAACGAGTTAGATTCAAATCCGTGCGAAACACATGATTCAGCTGCAAAACAATGCGATGTAGAAGGCTTAGATACAAATCCATGCAAAACACGTGATTTAGGATCCAATCAATGCGAAGTAGAAGGCTTAGCTTCAAATCCATGCAAAACAAATGCTTTAGCTTCAAATACTTGCGATATAATTGATATAGCTTCAAATACAGGAGAAACAAACGAGTTAGCTTCAAATCTATGCAAAAACACACGATTTAGCTTCAATTCAATGCCAAGTAGAAGGCTTAGCTTCAAATCCATTCGAATCAATTGTTTAGCTGCAAATACTTGTGATATACATGATTTAGTTTCAACTGCATGCGAAACAAACGAGTTAGCTTCAAATTCATTCGAAACACAATATTTAGCGTCAAATCAATGCGAAGTAGAAGGCAGAGCTTCAAATCCATGCGATACAAATGTCTTAGCTTCAAATACTTGTGATATACATGATTTAGATTCAACTGCATTCGAAGCAAACGAGTTAGCTCCGAATCCACGCGAAACACATGATTTAGCTTCAAATCAATGCGAAGTAGAAGGTTTAGCTTCAAATCCATGCCAAACACATGATTTAGCTTCAAATCCATGGGATGTAGAAGGTTTAGCTTCAAATCCATGCGAAACACATTTGTTAGGTTCAAATCAGTGCGAAGTAGAAGGCTCAGGTTCAAAGCCGTGCGATTCAAATGGTTCATCTTCAAATACTTGTGAAAGACATGATTTAGCTTCCACTGCATGCGAAACAAACGAGTTACCTTCAAATCCACGCGAAACACATGATTTAGCTTCAAATCAGTGTGATGTAGAAGGCCAAGCTTCAAATCCATGCAAAACACACGATTTAGCTTCAATTCAATGCCAAGTAGAAGGCTTAGCTTCAAATCCATGCCAATCAATTGTTTAGCTGCAAATACTTGTGATATACATGATTTAGTTTCAACTGCATGCGAAACAAACGAGTTAGCTTCAAATTCATGCGAAACACAATATTTAGCGTCAAATCAATGCGAAGTAGGAGGCAGAGCTTCAAATCCATGCGATACAAATGGTTTAGCTTCAAATACTTGTGATATACATGATTTAGCTTCAACTGCATTCGAAGCAAACGAGTTAGCTCCAAATCCACGCGAAACACATGATTTAACTTCAAATCAGTGCGAAGTAGAAGGCTTAGCTTCAAATCCATGCGAATCTAATGGGTCGGCTTCAATACTTGTGAAATGCATGATTTAGCTTCAACTGCATGCGAAACAAATGAGTTACATTCAAATCCAAGCGAAACACATAATTTAGCTTCAAATCAATGCGAAGTAGCAGGTTTAGCTTCAAATCCATGCGAAACAAATGATTGAGCATCCTACACTTGGGATAAAGGTGATATAGCTTCAACTGCATGCGAAACAAATGAGTTACATTCAAATCCAAGCGAAACACATAATTTAGCTTCAAATCCATGCGATGTAGAAGGTTTAGCTTCAAATCCATGCGAAACAAATGGTTTAGCTTCAAATACTTGCGATATAAATGATACAGATTCAAATACAGGAGAAACAAACGAGTTAGCTTCAAATCCATGCAAAACACACGATTTAGCTTCAATTCAATGCCAAGTAGAAGGCTTAGCTTCAAATCCATGCCAATCAATTGTTTAGCTGCAAATACTTGTGATATACATGATTTAGTTTCAACTGCATGCGAAGCAAACGAGTTAGCTTCAAATTCATGCGAAACACAATATTTAGCGTCAAATCAATGCGAAGTAGAAGGCAGAGCTTCAAATCCATGCGATACAAATGGTTTAGCTTCAAATACTTGTGATATACATGATTTAGCTTCAACTGCATTCGAAGCAAACGAGTTAGCTCCAAATCCATGCAAAATACGTGATTTAGGATCCAATCAATGCGAAGTAGAAGGCTTAGCTTCAAATCCATGCGAAACAAATGCTTTAGCTTCAAATACTTGCGATATAATTGATATAGCTTCAAATACAGGAGAAACAAACGAGTTAGCTTCAAATCTATGCAAAACACACGATTAGCTTCAATTCAATGCCAAGAAGAATACTTAGCTTCAAATCCATGCGAATCAATTATTTAGCTGCAAATACTTGTGATATACATGATTTAGTTTCAACTGCATGCGAAACAAACGAGTTAGCTTCAAATCCATTCGAAACACAATATTTAGCGTCAAATCAATGCGAAGTAGAAGGCAGAGCTTCAAATCCATGCGATACAAATGTCTTAGCTTCAAATACTTGTGATATACATGATTTAGCTTCAACTGCATTCGAAGCAAACGAGTTAGCTTCAAATCCATGCGAAACATATTATTTAGGTTCAAATCAGTACGAAATAGAAGGCTCAGGTTCAAAGCCATGCAATTCAAATGGTTCATCATCAAATACTTGTGAAAGACATGATTTAGCTTCAACTGCATTCGAAACAAACGAGTTAGCTCCAAATCCACGCGAAACACATGATTTAACTTCAAATCAGTGCGAAGTAGAAGGTTTAGCTTCAAATCCATGCGAAACAAATGGTTTAGCTTCAAATACTTGCGATATAAATGATACAGATTCAAATACAGGAGAAACAAACGAGTTAGCTTCAAATCCATGCAAAACACACGATTTAGCTTCAATTCAATGCCAAGTAGAAGGCTTAGCTTCAAATCCATGCGAATCAATTGTTTAGCTGCAAATACTTGTGATATACATTATTTAGTTTCAACTGCATGCGAAACAAACGAGTTAGCTTCAAATTCATTCGAAACACAATATTTAGCGTCAAATCAATGCGAAGTAGAAGGTTTAGCTTCAAATCCATGTCAAACACATGATTTAGCTTCAAATCCATGGGATGTAGAAGGTTTAGCTTCAAATCCATGCGAAACACATTTGTTAGGTTCAAATCAGTGCGAAGTAGAAGGCTCAGGTTCAAAGCCGTGCGATTCAAATGGTTCATCTTCAAATACTTGTGAAAGACATGATTTAGCTTCCACTGCATGCGAAACAAACGAGTTACCTTCAAATCCACGCGAAACACATGATTTAGCTTCAAATCAATGTGATGTAGAAGGCCAAGCTTCAAATCCATGCAAAACACACGATTTAGCTTCAATTCAATGCCAAGTAGAAGGCTTAGCTTCAAATCCATGCGAATCAATTGTTTAGCTGCAAATACTTGTGATATACATTATTTAGTTTCAACTGCATGCGAAACAAACGAGTTAGCTTCAAATTCATTCGAAACACAATATTTAGCGTCAAATCAATGCGAAGTAGAATGCAGAGCTTCAAATCCATGCGATACAAATGGTTTAGCTTCAAATACTTGTGGTATACATGATTTAGCTTCAACTGCATTCGAAGCAAACGAGTTAGCTCCAAATCCACGCGAAACACATGATTTGACTTCAAATCAGTGCGAAGTAGAAGGTTTAACTTCAAATCCATGCCAAACACATGATTTAGCTTCAAATCTATGGGATGTAGAAGGTTTAGCTTCAAATCCATGGGATGTAGAAGGTTTAGCTTCAAATCCATGCGAAACACATTTGTTAGGTGCAAATCAGTGGGAAGTAGAAGGCTCAGGTTCAAAGCCAAGCGATTCAAGTGGTTCATCTTCAAATACTTGTGAAAGACATGATTTAGCTTCAACTGCATGCGAAACAAACGAGTTACCTTCAAATCCACGCGAAACACATGATTTAGCTTCAAATCAATGTGATGTAGAAGGCCAAGCTTCAAATCCATGCAAAACACTCGATTTAGCATCCAATCAATGCGAAGTAGAAGGCTTAGCTTCAAATCCATGCGAAACAAGTGGTTTAGCTCAAATACTTGCGATATAAATGATACAGCTTCAAATACAGGAGAAACAAACGAGTTAGCTTCAAATCCATGCAAAATACACGATTTAGCTTCAATTCAATGCCAAGTAGAAGGCTTAGCTTCAAATCCATGCCAATCAATTGTTTAGCTGCAAATACTTGTGATATACATGATTTAGTTTCAACTGCATGCGAAACAAACGAGTTAGCTTCAAATTCATGCGAAACACAATATTTAGCGTCAAATCAATGCGAAGTAGAAGGCTTAGCATCAAATCCATGAAAAACAAATGGTTTAACTGCAAATACATGTGATACACTGTATTTAGCTTCAACAGCATGTGAAACAAACGACGTTGGTTTCAAATCCAAGCGAAACACATGATTTAGCTTCAGATCAATGCGACGTAGAAGGTTTATCTTCAAATCCATGCGATACAAATGGTTTAGCTTCAAATACTTGTGATATACATGATTTAGTTTCAACTGCATACGAAATGAACTAGTTAGCTTCAAACCCAAGGGAAACACATGATTTAACTTCAAATCAATGCGAAGTAGAAGGCTTAGCTTCAAATCAACGTGACACAAATGGTTTTGATTCAGATACTTGTGATAAACATGATTTAGCTTCAACTGCATGCGAAACAAACGAGTTAGCTCCAAATCCACGCGAAACACATGATTTAGCTGCAAATCAATGCGATATAGAAGGTTTATCTTCAAACCAATGCGATGTAGAAGGTTTAGCTTCAAATCAATGCGATGTAGAAGGATTAGCTTCAAATCCATGCGACACAAATGATTTAGTATCAGATTCATGCGATATAAGTGATATAGCTTCAAATGAATGCGAAACAAACGAGTTAGCTTCAAATCCAAGCGAAACACATGACTTAGCTCCAAATCAATGCGAAGTAGAAGGCTCAGCTTCAAATCCATGCGATACGAATGATTTAGCTTCAAATACTTGCAAATATAAGGGATGCAGCTTCAAATGCATGCGAAACCAACGAGTTAGCTTCAAGTCCATGCGACACAAATCATTTAGCTTCAAATACTTGCCATATAAATGATATACTTCAAATGCAGGCGAAACAAACGAGATAGCTTCTAATCCATGCAAAACACATGATTAAGCTTCCAATCAATGCTATGTAGAAGGTTTAGCTGCAAATCCATGCGACACAGATGATTTAGCTTCAGATACATTCGATATAAGTAATATAGCTTCAAATGCAGACGAAACAAACGAGTTAGCTTCAAATCCAAGCGGAACGCATGATTTAGCATCAAATCAATGCGATGTAGAATGTTTAGCGTCAAATCCAAGCGAAACACATGACCTAGCTTCAAATCAATGCGATGTAGAAGGTTTAGCTACAAATCCACGCGAAACAAATGAGTTAGCTTTAAACACTTGGGATATACGTTATATAGGTTACAAATGCAGACAAATCAAACGAGTTAGGTTTCCAAATACATGCGTTACACATGATTTAGCTCCAAATACTTGCGATATAAGTGATATAGATTCAACTGCATGCGAAACAAACGAGTTAGATTCAAAGCCATTCGAAACACAATATTTAGCGTCAAATCAATGCGAAGTAGAAGGCAGAGCTTCAAATCCATGCAAAACACGTGATTTAAGATCCAATCAATGCGAAGTAGAAGGCTTAGCTTCAAATCGATGCGGAACAAATGGTTATGCTTCAAATACTTGTGATATAAGTGATATATATTCAACTCCATGCGAAACAAACGAGATAGCTTCAAATCCATGCAAAACACATGATTAAGCTTCCAATCAATGCTATGTAGAAGGTTTAGCTGCAAATCCATGCGACACAGATGATTTAGCTTCAGATACATTCGATATAAGTAATATAGCTTCAAATGCAGACGAAACAAACGAGTTAGCTTCAAATCCAAGCGGAACGCATGATTTAGCATCAAATCAATGCGATGTAGAATGTTTAGCGTCAAATCCAAGCGAAACACATGACCTAGCTTCAAATCAATGCGATGTAGAAGGTTTAGCTACAAATCCACGCGAAACAAATGAGTTAGCTTTAAACACTTGGGATATACGTTATATAGGTTACAAATGCAGACAAATCAAACGAGTTAGGTTTCCAAATACATGCGTTACACATGATTTAGCTCCAAATACTTGCGATATAAGTGATATAGATTCAACTGCATGCGAAACAAACGAGTTAGATTCAAAGCCATTCGAAACACAATATTTAGCGTCAAATCAATGCGAAGTAGAAGGCAGAGCTTCAAATCCATGCGATACAAATGGTTTAGCTTCAAATACTTGTGATATACATGATTTAGCTTCAACTGCATTCGAAGCAAACGAGTTAGCTCCAAATCCATGCGTAACACATGATTTAACTTCAAATCAGTGCGAAGTAGAAGGCTTAGCTTCAAATCCATGCGAATATAATGGTTCGGATTCAAATACTTGTGAAATGCATGATTTAGCTTCAACTGCATGCGAAACAACGAGTTACCTTAAAATCCACGCGAAACACACAATTTAGCTTCAAATCAATGCGAAGGAGCAGGTTTAGCTTCAAATCCATGCGAAACAAATGATTGAGTTTCCTACACTTGGGATATAGGTGATATAGCTTCAACTGCATGCGAAACAAATGAGTTACATTCAAATGCAAGCGAAACACATAATTTAGCTTCAAATCAATGCGATGTAGAAGGTTTAGCTTCAAATCCAAGCGAAACACATGATTTAGCTTCAAATACTTGCGATATAAGTGATATAGCTTCAAAAGCAGGAGGAACAAACGAGGTAGCTTCAATTCCATGCGAAACAAATGATTCTGCTTCAAATCAATGCGAAGTAGAAGGCTTAGCTTCAAATCCATGCAAAACACGTGATTTAGGATCCAATCAATGCGAAGTAGGAGGCTTAGCGTCAATTCCATGCGAAACAAATTGTTTAGCTTCAAATACTTGTGATATAAGTGATATATATTCAACTGCAGGCGAAACAAACGAGATAGCTTCAAATTCATGCAAAACACATGATTAAGCTTCCAATCAATGCTATGTAGAAGGTTTAGCTGCAAATCCATGCGACACAGATGATTTAGCTTCAGATACTTGCGACATAAGTGATATATCTTCAAATGCAGGCGAAACGAATGAGTTACCATCAAGCTAATGCTATGTAGAAGGTTTAGCTTCAAATCCATGCGAAGCAAATGATTTTGCCATCAAATACTTGCGATATAAGTGATATAGCTTCAATGCAGGCCAAACAAACGAGTTACCTTCAAATCCATGAGAAACACATGATTTAGCTTCAAATCAATGCGAAGTAGGGGGCTTAGCTTCAAAACCATGCGAAACGAATGCTTTAGATTCAAATACTTGCGATATAAATGATATAGCTTCAAATACAGGAGATACAAACGAGTTAGCTTCAAATCCATTCGAAACACAATATTTAGCGTCAAGTCAATGCGAAGTAGAAGGCAGAGCTTCAAATCCATGCGATACAAATGGTTTAGCGTCAAATACTTGTGATATACATGATTTAGTTTCAACTGCATGCGAAAGAAACGAGTTAGCTTCAAATCCATTCGAAGCACAATATTTAGCGACAAATCAATGCGAAGTAGAAGGCAGAGCTTCAAATCCATGCGATACAAATGGTTTAGCTTCGAAATACTTGTGATATACATGATTTTGCTTCAACTGCATTCGAAGCAATCGAGTTAGCTCCGAATCCACGCGAAACACATGATTTAGCTTCAAATCAGTGCGAAGTAGAAGGCTTAGCTTCAAATCCATGCGAATCTATTGGTTCGTCTTCAAATACTTGTGAAATGCATGATTTATCTTCAACTGCATGCGAAACAACGAGTTACCTTCAAATCCAGGCGAAACACATAATTTAGCTTCAAATCAATGCGAAGTAGCAGGTTTAGCTTCAAATCCATGCAAAACACGTGATTTAGGATCCAATCAATGCGAAGTAGTAGGCTTATCTTCAAATCCATGCGAAACAAATGGTTTAGCTTCAAATACTTGCGATATAAATGATACAGCGTCAAATACAGGAGAAACAAACGAGTTAGCTTCAAATCCATGCAAAACACACGATTTAGCTTCAATTCAAAGCCAAGTAGAAGGCTTAGCTTCAAATCCATGCGAAACAAATGGTTTAGCTTCAAATACTTGCGATATAAATGATACAGCTTCAAATACAGGAGAAACAAACGAGTTAGCTTCAAATCCATGCAAAACACACGATTTAGCTTCAATTCAATGCCAAGTAGAAGGCTTAGCTTCAAATCCATGCGAATCTAATGGTTCGGCTTCAAATACTTGTGAAATGCATGACTTAGCTTCAACTGCATGCGAAAAAACGAGTTACCTTCAAATCCACGCGAAACACATAATTTAGCTTCAAATCAATGCGATGTAGAAGGTTTAGCTTCAAGTCCACGCGAAACAAATGATTGAGCTTCCAACACTTGGGATATAAGTGATATAGTTTCAAATGCAGGCGAAACGAACGAGTGAGCTTCAAATCCATGCGTAACACATGATTTAGCTTCAAATCAATGCGATGTAGAAGGTTTAGCTTCAAATCCAAGCGAAACACTTGATTTAGCTTCAAATACTTGCGATATAAGTGATATAGTTTCAAATGCAGGAGAAACGAACGAGTTAGCTTCAAATCCATGCAAGCACACGATTTAGCTTCTATTCAATGCCAAGTAGAAGGCTTAGCTTCAAATCCATGCGAATCTAATGGTTCGGCTTCAAATACTTGTGAAATGCATGACTTAGCTTCAACTGCATGCGAAAAAACGAGTTACCTTCAAATCCACGCGAAACACATAATTTAGCTTCAAATCAATGCGAAGTAGCAGGTTTAGCTTCAAATCCATACGAAACACATGATTTAGTTTCAAATACTTGCGATATAAGTGATATAGTTTCAAATGCAGGCGAAACGAACGAGTGAGCTTCAAATCCATGCGTAACACATGATTCAGCTGCAAATCAATGCGATGTAGAAGGTTTAGCTTCAAATCCATGCCAAACACATGATTTAGCTTCAAATCCATGGGATGTAGAAGGTTTACCTTCAAATCCATGCGAACCACATTATTTAGGTGCAAATCAGTGCGAAGTAGAAGGCTCAGGTTCAAAGCCATGCGATTCAAATGGTTCATCTTCAAATACTTGTGAAAGACATGATTTAGCTTCAACTGCATGCGAAACAAACGAGTTACCTTCAAATCCACGCGAAACACATGATTTAGCTTCAAATCAATGCGATGTAGAAGGCTTAGCTTCAAATCCATGCGAAACGAATGATTTAGCGTCAAATACTTGCGAATATAAGGGATGCAGCTTCAAATGTACGCGAAACAAACGAGAAAGCTTCAAATACTTGCGATATAAATGAAACAGCTTCAAATGCAGACAAAACAAACGAGTTAGCCTCACATCCGTGCGAAAAACATGATTTAGCTTCATATCCAAGGGAAACACGCGATTTAGCTACAAATCAATGCGATGTAGAAGGTTTAGCTTCAAATCCATGCGAAACAAATGGTTTAGCATCAACTACTTGTGATATACATGATTTAGCTTCAACTGCATGCGAAACAAACGAGCTAGCTTCAAATACATGCGAAGAACATGATTTAGCTTCAAACCAATGCGATGGAGAAGGTTTAGCTTCAAATCCCCGCGACACAAATGATTTACATTCAAATACTTGCGATATACGTGATATAGCTTCAAATACAGGAGGGACAAATGAGTTAGCTTCAAATCTATGCGAAACACATGATTTAGCTGCAAATCAATGCGATATAGAAGGTTTATCTTCAAACCAATGCGATGTAGAAGGTTTAGCTTCAAATCAATGCGATGTAGAAGGTTTAGCTTCAAATCCATGCGACACAAATGATTTAGTATCAGATTCATGCGATATAAGTGATATAGCTTCAAATGAATGCGAAACAAACGAGTTAGCTTCAAATCCAAGCGAAACACATGACATAGCTCCAAATCAATGCGAAGTAGAAGGCTCAGCTTCAAATCCATGCGATACGAATGATTTAGCTTCAAATACTTGCAAATATAAGGGATGCAGCTTCAAATGCATGCGAAACCAACGAGTTAGCTTCAAGTCCATGCGACACAAATCATTTAGCTTCAATTACTTGCAATATAAGTGATATAGCTTCAAATGCAGGCGAAACAAAAGAGTTAGCTTCAAATCCATGCAAAACACATGATTCGTCTTCAAATCAAAGCGAAGTAGAAGGATTAGCTTCAAATCCATGCCAAACGAATGATTTAGCTTCTAATACTTGCGGTATAAATGAAATAGCTTCAACTGCAGGCGAAGCAAACGAGTTAGCTTCAAATCCGTGCAAAACACATGATTTAGCTTCAAATACTCTCGATATTAGTGATATAGCTTCAAATGCAGAAGAAACAATCGAGTTAGCTACGAATCCATGTGAAACACATGATTTAGAAGGCTTAGCTTCAAATCCATGCGGAACAAAGGGATTAGATTCAGATACTTACGATATACATAATTTGGCTTCAACTGCATGCGAAATCAACGAGTTAGCTTCAAGTCCACGCGAAACACTTGATTTAGATTCAAATCAATGATATGTAGAAGGTTTAGCTTCAAATCTGAGCGTTATAAATGATTTAGCTTCAAATACTTGCGATAAAAGTCATATAGCTTCAAATGCTGGCGAAACAAACGAGTTAACTTCAAATCCATGTGAAACAAATCATTTAGCTTCAAATCCATGCGATAATGTAGAAGGTCTAGCTTCAAATCCATGCGAAACAAATAATTTGGCTTGAGATACAAATGCAGGCTAAACAAACGAGGTCGCTTCAAATCCAAGCGAAACACATGATTTAGCTTCAAATGCAGGCGAAACAAAGGTGTTAGCTTCAAATCCATGCGAATCATATGATTTAGCGTCAAATCAATGCGAAGTAGAAGGCTTGGCTTCAAATCCAAGCGAAACAAATGGTTTGACACCAAATACTTGTGATATACATGAATCAGCTTCAACTGCATCCGAAACAAACAAGTTATCTTCAAATCCAAGCGAAACATGTGATTTAGCTTCAAATCAATGCGAAGTAGAATGCTTAGCTTCAAATCCGTGCGAAGCAAATGGTTTAGCTTCAAATACTTACTATATAAATGATATAGCTTCAAATGCAGGCGAAACAAACCAGTTAGCTTCAAAACCAAGCGAAACACATGATTTAGCTGCAAATCAATGCGAAGTAGAAGGCTTAGCTTCAAATCCGTGTCAAACTAATGATTTAGCTTCTAAAACATGCGGTATAAATGAAATAGGTTCAAAAGCAGGCGAAACAAACGAGTTAGCTTCGAATCCATGCAAAGCACATGATTTAGCATCAAATTCATGAGAAGCACATGGTTAAGCTTCATATTCTTGCAAAACAAGTAGTTTAGAATCAGATACTTGTGATATACATGATTTAGCTTCGACTGCATGCGAAACAAACGAGTTAGCTTCAAATCCAAGCGAAACACATGACTTAGCTCCAAATCAATGCGAAGTAGAAGGCTCAGCTTCAAATCCATGCGATACGAATGATTTAGCTTCAATTACTTTCAAATACAAGGGATGCAGCATCAAATGCATGCGAATCGAATGAGTTAGCACCAAATTCATGCGAAACACAGGATCTAGCTGCAAATCAATGCAACGTAGAAAGTTTAGCTTCAAATCCATGCGACAAAAGTCATTTAGCTTCAAATACTTGCGATATAAATGATATAGCTTCAAATGCAGGCTAAACAAACCAGTTAGCTTCTAAACCATGCGAAAATCATGATTTAGCATCAAATCAATGCGGTCTAGATGTCTTAGCTTCAAATCCATGCGAAACGAAAGATTTAGCTTCAATTACTTGCAATATAAGTGATATAGCTTCAAATGCAGGCGAAACAAAAGGGTTAGCTTCAAATCCATGCGAAACATATGATTTAGCTTCAAATCAATGCGATGTAGAAGGTTTAGCTTCAAATCCATGCAAATAAATGATTGAGCTTCAAACACTTGGGATATAGGTGGTATATTTTCAACTGCATGCGAAACAAACGAGTTACCTTCAAATCCACGCGAAACACATGAGTTAGATTCAAATCAATGCGATCTAGATGGTTGAGCTTCAAATCCATGAGAAGGAAATCATTTAGCTTCAAATACTTGCGAATATAAGTGATGTAGCTTCAAATACAGGCGAAACAAACGAGTTAGATTCAGATCAATGCGAAACACATGATTTATCTTCAAATAAATGCGATGTAGAAGGTTTAGCTTCAAATCTGTGCGAAACAAATGATTTAGCTTCAAATACTCTCGATATTAGTGATATAGCTTCAAATGCAGAAGAAACAATCGAGTTAGCTTCAAATCCATGCGAAACAATTGATTTAGCTTCAGATGCTTGCGATATAAGTGATATAGTTTCAAATGCTGACGAAACAAACGGGTTAGCTACGAATCTATGTGAAACACATGATTTAGCTTCTAATCAATGCGAAATAGAAGGCTTAGCTTCAAATCCAAGCGGAACAAAGGGATTAGTTTCAGATACTTACGATATACATAATTTGGCTTCAACTGCATGCGAAATCAACGAGTTAGCTTCAAGTCCACGCGAAACACTTGATTTAGATTCAAATCAATGATATGAAGAAGGTTTAGCTTCAAATCTGCGCGTTATAAATGATTTAGCTTCAAATACTTGCGATAAAAGTGATATAGCTTCAAATGCTGACGAAACAAACGAGTTAGCTTCACATCCATGTGAAACAAATCATTTAGCTCCAAATCCATGCGAAACACATGATATAGCTGCAAATCTATGCGATGTAGAAGGTCTAGCTTCAAATCCATGCGAAAGAAATGATTTAGCTTCAAATAAATGCGAAGTAGAGGAATTAGCTTCAAATCCATGCGAAACACATGATTCAGATGCAACTCAATACGATGTAGAAGGTTTAGCTTCAAATCCATGCCAAACACATGATTAGCTCCAAATCAATGCGATGTAGAAGGTTTAGCTTCAAATCCATGCGAAACAAATGATTTAGCATCAAATCAATGCGAAGTAAAAGGTTTAGCTTCAAATCCATGCGAAACAAATGATTTAGCATCAAATCAATGCGAAGTAAAAGGTTTAGCTTCAAATCCATGCGAAACAAATGATTTAGCTTCAAATCAATGCGAAGTAGAAGGCTTAGCTTCAAATCCATGCGAAACAAATGATTTAGTCACAAATACTTGCGATATAAGTGAAATAGATTCAAATACAGGGGAAACGAACGAGTTAGCTTCAAATCCATGCGAAACACATGATTTATCTTCAAATCAGTGTGAAGTAGAAGGCTTAGCATCAAATCCCATGCGAATCAAACGGTTTAGATTCAAATACTTGTGATGTACATGATTTAGCTTCAACTGCATGCGACACAAACGAGTTAGCTTCAAATCCATGCGAAACACATGCTTCAGCTGCAAATCATTGCGATGTAGAAGGTTTAGCTTCAAATCCGTGCCAAACACTTGATTTAGCTTCAAAACCATGGATGTAGGAGGTTTAGCTTCAAATCCATGAGAACAAATGATTTAGCTCAGATACTTGCGATATAATGATATAGATTCTACTGCATGCGAAAAAAAACGATTCAGCTTCAAATCCAAGTGAAACACATGATTTAGTTGCAAATCAATGCGATGTAGAGGGTTTAGCTTCAAATCCATGCGATACACAAGATTTAACTTCAAATCAATGCGATGTAGAAAGTTCAGCTTCAAATCCATGCGATGCACATGATTTAGCTTCAAATACTTGCGATGTAAGTGATATAGCTTCAACTGCATGCAAAACAAACGAGTTACATTCAAATCCACGCGAAACACATGATTTAGCTTCAAATCAATGCGATGTAGAAGGATTAGCTTCAAATCCATGCGATCTAGAAGGTTTAGCTTCAAATCCATGCGAAACAAATGATTTAGCTTCAAATCAATGCGAAGTAGAAGGCTTAGCTTCAAATCCATGCGAAACAAATGGTTTAGCTACAAATACTTGTGATATACATTAATTAGCTACAACTGCATGCGAAACAAACGAGTTAGCTTCAAATCCATGCGAAACACATGATTTAGCTTCAAACACTTGGGATATAGGTGGTGTAGCTTCAACTGCATGCAAAACAGACGAGTTACCTTCAAATCCATGCGAAACACTTGATTTAGTTGCAAATCAATGCGATGTAGAAAGTTTAGCTTCAAATCCATGCGATACACAAGATTTAGCTTCAAATCAATGCGATGTAGAAGGTTCAGCTTCAAATGGCATGCGACACATATGATTTAGCTTCAAATACTTGCGATATAAGTGATATAGCTTCAAAAGCTGGAGGAACAAACGAGGTAGCTTCAATTCCATGCGAAACAAATGATTTAGCTTCAAATCAATGCGAAGTAGAAGGCTTAGCTTCAAATCCATGCGAATCAAATGGTTTAGCTACAGATACTTGTGATATACATTATTTAGATACAACTGCATGCGAAACAAACGAGTTAGCCTCAAATCCATGCGAAACACATGATTTAGCTTCAAATCAATGCGATGTAGAAGGTTTAGCTTCAAATCCGTGCGATACACAAGATTTAGCTTCAAATCAATTCGATGTAGAAGGTTCAGCTTAAAATCCATGCGACACATATGATTTAGCTTCAAATACTTGCGATATAAGTGATATAGCTTCAAAAGCAGGAGGAACAAACGAGGTAGCTTCAGTTCTATGCGAAACAAATGATTTAGCTTCAAATCAATGCGAAGTAGAAGGCTTAGCTTCAAATCCATGCGAAACAAATGATTTAGTCACAAATACTTGCGATATAAGTGAAATAGATTCAAATACAGGGGAAACGAACGAGTTAGCTTCAAATCCATGCGAAACACATGATTTATCTTCAAATCAGTGTGAAGTAGAAGGCTTAGCATCAAATCCCATGCGAATCAAACGTTTAGATTCAAATACTTGTGATGTACATGATTTAGCTTCAACTGAATGCGACACAAACGAGTTAGCTTCAAATCCATGCGAAACACATGCTTCAGCTGCAAATCATTGCGATGTCAGAAGGTTTAGCTTCAAATCCGTGCCAAACACTTGATTTAGCTTCAAAACCATGGGATGTAGGAGGTTTAGCTTCAAATCCATGAGAAACAAATGATTTAGCTTCAGATACTTGCGATATAAATGATATAGATTCTACTGCATGCGAAAAAAACGATTCAGCTTCAAATCCAAGTGAAACACATGATTTAGTTGCAAATCAATGCGATGTAGAGGGTTTAGCTTCAAATCCATGCGATACACAAGATTTAACTTCAAATCAATGCGATGTAGAAAGTTCAGCTTCAAATCCATGCGATGCACATGATTTAGCTTCAAATACTTGCGATGTAAGTGATATAGCTTCAACTGCATGCAAAACAAACGAGTTAGCTTCAGATCCATGCGAAACACATGATTTAGCTTCAAATCAATGCGATGTAGAAGGTTTAGCTTCAAATCCATGCGATACACATGATTAAGCTTCAAATCCATGGGCAACACATGATTTAGGTTCATTGTCATGGTAAACACATGATTTAGCTTCTCATACATGCGAAACAAATGGTTTAGCTTCAAATACTTGTCATATACATGATTTAGCTTCAACTGCATGCGACACAAACGAGTTAGCTTCAAATCCATGCGAAACACATGATTCAGATGCAAATCAATGCGATGTAGAAAGTTTAGCTTCAAAATCCATGCCAAACACATGATTTAGCTTCAAATCCATGGGATGTAGAAGGTTTAGCTTCAAATGCATGCGAAACGAATGATTTAGCATCAAATACTTGCGAATATATGTGATATAACTTCAAATGCAGGCGAAACAAACGAGTTATCTTCAGATCCATGCGAAACACATGATTTAGTTGCAAATCAATGCGATGTAGAGGGTTTAGCATCAAATCCATGCGATACACAAGATTTAGCTACAAATCAATGCGATGTGGAAAGTTCAGCTTCAAATCCATGCGACGCACATGATTTAGCTTCAAATACTTGCGATATAAATGATATATTTTCAAATGCAGGCGAAACAAAAGAGTTAGATTGAAATCCATGGAAACACCTGATTTAGTTTCAAATCAATGCTAGGTAGAAGGCTTAGCTTCAAATACATGAGAAACACATGATTTAGCTTGATAGGAATGCGAAGTAGTAGGCTTATCTTCAAATGAATGCGAAGCAACTGGTTTATCTTCAAATACTTGTGATATTCATGATTGAACTTCTACTGCAAACGAATCAAACGAGTCAGCTTGAAAATCCATGCGAAACACATGATTTAGGTTCAAAACAATACGAAGTAGAAGACTTGGCTTCAAATCCATGCGAAACAAATCATTTAGGTTCAGATACTTGCGATATCAGTGATGTAGCTTCAAATGCAGGCGAAACAAATGAGTTAGCTTCAAATCTATGCGAAACGCATGGTTTAGCTTCAAATCAACGCGAAGTAGAAGGCTAACCTTCATATACATGAGAAACAAATGATTTAGCTTAGGATAATTGCGATATAAGCGATATAGCTTCACATGCAGCCGAAACCAACGAGTTAGCATCAAACACAAGGGAAACACATGATTTAGCTTCAAATCAATGCGAAGTAGAAGGCTTATCTCCAAATCCTTGCGACACAAAGGATTTAGCTTCAAGAATTTGCGATATAAATGATATAGCTTCAAATGCAGACGAAACAAATGAGTTAGCTCCAAAACCATGCGAATCAAATGATTTAGCTTAAAATCAGTGCGAAGTAGAAGGCTTAGCTTCAAATCCATATGACAAAAATGATTTGGCTTCAAATACTTGCGATATAAATGATATAGCTTCAAATGCAGGCGAAACACTTGATTTAGCTTCAAATGAGTGCGAAGTAGAAGGCATAGCTTCAAATCCATGGGAATCAAATGGCTCCGCTTCAAATACTTGTGATATATATGATTTAGCTTCAACTGCATGCGAAACAAACGAGTTAGCTTCAAATCCAAGCGAAACACATGATTTTGCTTCAAATCAATGCGAAGTTCAAGGCTTAGATTCAAATCCATGCGAAGCACATGATATAGCTTCAAATCAATGCGAAGTAGAAGGCTTAGCTTCCAATACATGAGAAACAAATGATTTAGCTTCAGATAATTGCGATATAAGTGATATAGATTCAAATACAGGCGAAACAAACGAGTTCGATTCAAATCCAAGCGAAACACATGATTTAGCTTCAAATGCAAGCGAAACAAACGAGTTAGCTTCAAATGCATGCGAAACATATGATTAAGCTTCAAAACATTGCGAAGTAGAACGCTTACGTTCAAATCAATGCCAATCAAATGGTTTAGTTTCAAATACTTGTGATATACATGATATAGATTGAACTGCTTGCGAAACAAACGAGTTAGCTCCAAATCCAAGCGAAACACATGATTTAGCTTCAAATCACTGCGATGTAAAACGTTTAGCTTCAAATCTGTTCCAAACAAATGATTTAGCTTCAAACACTAGGGATATAAGTGATATAGCTTCAAATGCTGACGAACCAAACGAGTTAGCTTCAAAATCCATGCGATACACATGATTTAGCTTCAAATCAATGGGAAGTAGAAGTCTTAGCATCAAATCCATGCGGAACAAATGATTTAGCTTCAGATAGTTGCGATGTAAGTGATATAGTTTCAAACGCAGACGAAACCGACGAGTTAGCTTCAAATCCAAGCAAAACACATGATTTAGCTTCAACTGCATGCGAAACATAACGTGTTGGTTTCAAATCCATGGAAACACATGATTTAGTTTCAAATCAATGCGAAGTAGAAGGCTTAGCTTCAAATACATGAGAAACAAATGATTTAGCTTCAGATACTTGCGATATAAATGATATAGCTTCAACTGCATGCGAAACAGACGTGTCAGTTTCAAATCCGTGCGAAACACATGATTTAGCTTCAAATTCATGAGAAGCACGTGGTTAAGCTTCATATTCTTGCGAATCAAGTAGTTTAGAATCAGATACTTTAGATAAACATGATTTATCTACAACTGCATGCGGAACAAACGAGTTAGCTTCAAATGCATGCGAAAGACATGATTTAGTTTCAAATCAGTGCGAAGTAGAGGCTAGGCATCAAATCCATGCGAAACGAACGAGTTAGCTTAAAATCCATGCGATACACTAGATTTAGCTTCAAATCAATGCGATGTAGAAGGTTTAGCTTCAAATCATGCGTCACAAATCATTTAGCTTCAAATACTTGCCATATATATGATATATTTCTAATGCAGGCGAAACAAACGAGATAGCTTCTAATCCATGCGATACACTAGATTTAGCTTCAAATCAACGCGAACTAGATGTCTTAGCTTCAAATCCATGCGAAACAAATGATTTAGCTTCAAATCAATGCGAAGTAGAAGCCGTAGCTGCAAATCCATGCGGAACAAATGATTTAGCTTCAAATAATTGCGATATAACTGATATAGCTCCAAATGCAGGCGAAACGAACGAGTTAGCTTCAAATCCATGCGAAGCACATGATTTAGCTGCAAATCAATGCGATGTAAAAGGTTTAGCTTCAAATCCATGCGATACACTAGATTTAGCTTCAAATCAATGCGATGTAGAAGGCTTAGTATCAATTCCATGAACGATTAGTTTGAGAATCAAATACTTGTTTTATACATGATTTAGCTTCAACTGCAGGCGAAACAAACATGTCAGTTTCAAATCCAGGCGAAACACATGATTTAACTTCAAATTAATGGGAAGTAGAAGGCTTAGCTTCAAATCATTACGGAACAAGTGGTTTATCTTCAGATACTTGCGATATGAGTGATATAGCTTCAAATCCACGCGAAACACATGATTAAGCTTCAAATGCATAAGAAAAACATAATTTGGATCGAGTCAATGCGAAGTGGAAGGTTTAGCTTCAAATCCGTGCGATACAACTAATTTTGCATCACATACTTGCGGCATAAATGATTTAGCTTCAACTGAATGCGAAACAAACGAGTTAGCTTCAAATCCATGCGAAACACGTGATTTAACTTCAAAACAATGCGAAGTAGTAGGTTTAGATTCAAATCAATGCGAAACAAATGGTTTATTTTAAAATACTTGTGATATTCATGATTTAACTTCAACTGCATGCGAAACAAACGATTAGCTACAAATACATGCGAAACACATGATTTAGCTTCAAATACAACGTTATGAGTGATATAGTTTCAAATGCAGGCGAAACCAATGAGTTCGATTCAAATCCATGCGAAATTCTTGATTTAGCTTCAAATCAATGCGATGTAGATGGCTTAGCTTCAAATCCATGCGAAACAAATGTTTAGCTTCAAATAGTTGTGAAATACATGAGGTAGCTTCAAATGCAGGCGAAACAAACTAGTTAGCTTCAAATCCAAGCGGAACACATCACTTAGCCTCAAATTAATGCGAAGTAGAAGTCTTACTTCGAATCCATGCGAAACGATTGATTTAGCTTCCAATTCATGCGAAACACTTGGTTTAGCTTCATATTCTTGCGAAACAGATGGTTTAGGTTCGGTTCCTTGTGATAAACATGATTTAGTTTCAACTGCATGCGAAACAAACGATTTAGCATCAAATCCATGCGGAATACATGATTTAGCTTCAAATCAATGCGAAGTGGAAGTCTTATATTCAAATCGATGCGAATCATATGGTTTAGCTTCAAATACTTGTGATATACATGATTTAACTTCAACTGGATGTGAAACAAACGAGTTAGCTGCAAATCCATGCGAAACACATGATTGAGCTGCAAATCAATGCGATGTAGAAGGTTTAGCTACAAATCCATGCCAAACACATGATTTAGCTTCAAATCAATGTGATGTAGAAGGCTTAGTTTCAAATCCATGCAAAACACGTGATTTAGGATCGAATCAATGCGAAGTAGAAGGCTTAGCTTCAAATACATGCGAAACCAAATGGTTTAGCTTCAAATACTTGCGATATAAATGATACAGCTTCAAATACAGGAGAAACAAACGAGTTAGCTTCAATCCATGCAAAACAGACGATTTAGCTTCAATTCAATGCCAAGTAGAAGGCTTAGCTTCAAATCCATGCGAATCAATTGTTAGCTGCAAATACTTGTGATATACATGATTTAGTTTCACCGGCATGCGAAAACGAACGAGTTAGCTTCAAATCCATTCGAAACACAATATTTAGCGTCAAATCAATGCGAAGTAGAAGGCAGAGCTTCAAATCCATGCGATGCAAATGGTTTAACTTCAAATACTTGTGATATACATGATTTAGCTTCAACTGCATTCGAAGCAAACGAGTTAGCTCCAAATCCACGCGAAACACATGATTTAACTTCAAATCAGTGCGAAGTAGAAGGCTTAGCTTCAAATCCATGCGAATCTAATGGTTCGGCTTCAATACTTGTGAAATGCATGATTTAGCTTCAACTGCATGCGAAGCAACGAGTTACCTTCAAATCCACGCGAAACACATGATTTAGCTTCAAATAGTAGTTGCGAAGTAGTAGGCTTAGCTTCAAATCCATGTAAAACAAATGGTTTAGCTACAAATACTTGTGGATATACATTATTTAGCTACAACTGCATGCGAAACAAACGAGTTAGCTTCAAATCGATGCGAAACACAATATTTAGCGTCAAATCAATGCGAAGTAGAAGGCAGAGCTTCACATCCATGCGATACAAATGGTTTAGCTTCAAATACTTGTGATATACATGATTTAGCTTCAACTGCATTCGAAGCAAACGAGTTAGCTCCGAATCCAAGCGAAACACATAATTTAGCTTCAAATCAATGCGAAGTAACAGGTTTAACTTCAAATCCATGCCAAACACATGATTTAGCTTCAAATCCATGGGATGTAGAAGGTTTAGCTTCAAATCTATGCGAAACACATTTGTTAGGTTCAAATCAGTGCGAAGTAGAAGGCTCAGGTTCAAAGCCATGCGATTCAAATGGTTCATCTTCAAATACTTGTGAAAGACATGATTTAGCTTCAACAGCATGCGAAACAAACGAGTTACCTTCAAATCCACGCGACACAAATACACAACACAATGATTTTAGCTTCAAATCAATGCGAAGTAGAAGGTTTAGATTCAAATGCGTGCAAAACACGTGATTTAGCTTCCTATTAATGCAAAGTAGAAGACATAGCTTCAAATCTATGCGAAACAAATGGTTTAGCTTCAAATACTTGTGATATAGCTTATTTAGATTTAACTGCATGCGCAACGAACGAGTTAGCTTCAAATCCATGCGAAACAATGATTTAGCTGCAAATCAATGCGATGTAGAAGGTTTAGTTTCAAATCCATGCGATCTAGAAGTTTTAGCTTCAAATCCATGCGAAACAAATGATTTAGCTTCTAATCAATGCGAAGTAGAAGGCTTAGCTTCAAATCCATGCAAAACAAATGATTGAGCTTCCTACACTTGGGATATATGTGATATAGCTTCAACTGCATGCGAAACAAATGAGTTACATTCAAATCCAAGCGAAACACATAATTTAGCTTCGAATCAATGCGATGTAGAAGGTTTAGTTTCAAAACCAAGCGAAAACACATGATTTAGCTTCAAATACTTGCGATATAAGTGATATAGTTTCAAATGCAGGAGAAACGAACGAGTTAGCTTCAAATCCATGCGAAACACATGATTCAGCTTCAATTCAATGCCAAATAGAAGGCTTAGCTTCAAATCCATGCGAACCAATTGTTTAGCTGCAAATACTTGTGATATACATGATTTAGTTTCAACTGCATGCGAAACAAACGAGTTAGCTTCAAATCGATGCGAAACACAATATTTAGCGTCAAATCAATGCGAAGTAGAAGGCAGAGCTTCACATCCATGCGATACAAATGGTTTAGCTTCAAATACTTGTGATATACATGATTTAGCTTCAACTGCATTCGAAGCAAACGAGTTAGCTCCGAATCCAAGCGAAACACATAATTTAGCTTCAAATCAATGCGAAGTAACAGGTTTAACTTCAAATCCATGCCAATCACATGATTTAGCTTCAAATCCATGGGATGTAGAAGGTTTAGCTTCAAATCTATGCGAAACACATTTGTTAGGTGCAAATCAGTGCGAAGTAGAAGGCTCAGGTTCAAAGCCATGCGATTCAAACGGTTCATCTTCAAATACTTGTGAAAGACATGATTTAGCTTCAACAGCATGCGAAACAAACGAGTTACCTTCAAATCCACGCGAAACACATGATTTAGCTTCAAATCAATGCGAAGTAGAAGGTTTAGATTCAAATGCGTGCAAAACACGTGATTTAGCTTCCTATTAATG
Organism: Megalopta genalis; assembly: GCF_051020955.1. Taxonomy (NCBI): domain Eukaryota; kingdom Metazoa; phylum Arthropoda; class Insecta; order Hymenoptera; family Halictidae; genus Megalopta; species Megalopta genalis. The sequence goes on along the minus strand of NW_027476699.1, from coordinate 129,439 downwards.
CAAAGTAGAAGACATAGCTTCAAATCTATGCGAAACAAATGGTTTAGCTTCAAATACTTGTGATATACGTTATTTAGATTTAACTGCATGCGCAACGAACGAGTTAGCTTCAAATCCATGCGAAACACCATGATTTAGCTGCAAATCAATGCGATGTAGAAGGTTTAGTTTCAAATCCATGCGATCTAGAAGGTTTAGCTTCAAATCATGCGAAACAAATGATTTAGCTTCTAATCAATGCGAAGTAGAAGGCTTAGCTTCAAATCCATGCGAAACAAATGGATAAGATACAAATGCTAGTGATATACATTATTTAGCTACAACTGCATGCGAAACAAACGAGTTAGCTTCAAATCCAAGCGAAACACATGATTTAGCTTCAAATCAATGCGATGTAGAAGGTTTAGCTTCAAATCCATGCCAAACACATGATTTAGCTTCAAATCCATGGGATGTAGAAGGTTTAGCTTCAAATCCATGCGAATCACATTATTTAGGTGCAAATCAGTACGAATTAGATGGCTCAGGTTCAAAGCCATGCGATTCAAATGGTTCATCTTCAAATACTTGTGAAAGACATGATTTAGCTTCAACTGCATGCGAAACAAACGAGTTACCTTCAAATTCATGCGAAACACAATATTTAGCGTCAAATCAATGCGAAGTAGAAGGCAGAGCTTCAAATCCATGCGATATAAATGGTTTAGCTTCAAATACTTGTGATATATATGATTTAGCTTCAACTGCATTCGAAGCAAACGAGTTAGCTCCAAATCCACGCGAAACACATGATTTAACTTCAAATCAGTGTGAAGTAGAAGGCTTAGCATCAAATCCATGCGAATTTAATGGGTCGGATTCAAATACTTGTGAAATGCATGATTTAGCTTCAACTGCATGCGAAACAACGAGTTACCTTCAAATCCACGCGAAACACATAATTTAGCTTCAAATCAATGCGAAGTAGCAGGTTTAGCTTCAAATCCATGCAAAACAAATGATTGAGCTTCCTACACTTGGGATATATGTGATATAGCTTCAACTACATGCGAAACAAATGAGTTACATTCAAATCCAAGCGAAACACATAATTTAGCTTCGAATCAATGCGATGTAGAAGGTTTAGTTTCAAAACCAAGCGAAACACATGATTTAGCTTCAAATACTTGCGATATAAGTGATATAGTTTCAAATGCAGGAGAAACGAACGAGTTAGCTTCAAATCCATGCGAAACACATGATTCAGCTGCAAATGAATGCGATGTAGAAGGCTTAGATTCAAATCCATGCAAAACACGTGATTTAGGATCCAATCAATGCGAAGTAGAAGGCTTAGCTTCAAATCCATGCGAAACAAATGCTTTAGCTTCAAATACTTGCGATATAAATGATATAGCTTCAAATACAGGAGAAACAAACGAGTTAGCTTCAAATCCATGCAAAACACACGATTTAGCTTCAATTCAATGCCAAGTAGAAGGCTTAGCTTCAAATCCATGCGAACCAATTGTTTAGCTGCAAATACTTGTGATATACATGATTTAGTTTCAACTGCATGAGAAACAAACGAGCTAGCTTCAAATCGATGCGAAACACAATATTTAGCGTCAAATCAATGCGAAGTAGAAGGCAGAGCTTCACATCCATGCGATTCAAATGGTTTAGCTTCAAATACTTGTGATATACATGATTTAGCTTCAACTGCATTCGAAGCAAACGAGTTAGCTCCGAATCCAAGCGAAACACATAATTTAGCTTCAAATCAATGCGAAGTAACAGGTTTAACTTCAAATCCATGCCAAACACATGATTTAGCTTCAAATCCATGGGATGTAGAAGGTTTAGCTTCAAATCTATGCGAAACACATTTGTTAGGTGCAAATCAGTGCGAAGTAGAAGGCTCAGGTTCAAAGCCATGCGATTCAAATGGTTCATCTTCAAATACTTGTGAAAGACATGATTTAGCTTCAACTGCATGCGAAACAAACGAGTTACCTTCAAATCCACGCGAAACACATGATTTAGCTTCAAATCAATGCGAAGTAGAAGGTTTAGATTCAAATGCGTGCAAAACACGTGATTTAGCTTCCTATTAATGCAAAGTAGAAGACATAGCTTCAAATCTATGCGAAACAAATGGTTTAGCTTCAAATACTTGTGATATACGTTATTTAGATTTAACTGCATGCGCAACGAACGAGTTAGCTTCAAATCCATGCGAAACACATGATTTAGCTGCAAATCAATGCGATGTAGAAGGTTTAGCTTCAAATCCATGCGATCTAGAAGGTTTAGCTTCAAATCCATGCGAAACAAATGATTTAGCTTCTAATCAATGCGAAGTAGAAGGCTTAGCTTCAAATCCATGCGAAACAAATGGATAAGATACAAATGCTAGTGATATACATTATTTAGCTACAACTGCATGCGAAACAAACGAGTTAGCTTCAAATCCAAGCGAAACACATGATTTAGCTTCAAATACTTGTGATATACATGATATAGCTTCAAATGCATGCGAAACAAACGAGTTAGCTTCAAATCCATGCGAAACACATGATTTAGCTTCAAATCAATGCGATGTAGAAGGTTTAGCTTCAAGTCCATGCGATACACATGATTTAGCCTCAAATCAATGCGATGTAGAAGGTTTAGCTTCAAATCCATGCAAAACACGTGATTTAGCTTCCTATTAATGCGAAGTAGAAGGCTTAGCTTCAGTTCTATACGAAACAAATGATTTAGCTTCAAATCAATGCGAGGTACAAGGCTTAGCTTCAAATCCATGCGAAACAAATGATTTAGCTACAAATACTTGTGATATACATTATTTAGCTTCAACTGCATGCGAAACAAACGAGTTAGCTTCAAATCTACGCGAAACACATGAATTGGTTCAAATGAATGCGATGTAGAAGGTTTAGCTTCAAATCCAAGCGAAACACATGATTTAGCTTCAAATACTTGCGATATAAGTGATGTAGATTCAACTGCAGGCGAAATGAACGAGTTAGCTTCAAATCCATGCGAAACACATGATTTAGCTGCAAATCAATGCGTTGTAGGAGGTTTAGCGTCAAATCCATGCGATACACTAGATTAAGCTTCAAATCAATGCGATGTAGAAGGTTTAGCTTCAAATCCAAGCGAAACACATGATTTAGCTTCAAATACTTGCGATATAAGTGATATAGTTTCAAATGCAGGCGAAACGAACGAGTTAGCTTCAAATCCATGCGAAACACATGATTCAGCTGCAAATCAATGCGATGTAGAAGGTTTAGATTCAAATCCATGCCAAACACATGATTTAGCTTCAAATCCATGGGATGTAGAAGGTTTAGCTTCAAATCCATGCGAAACACATTATTTAGCTTCAAATCAATGTGATGTAGAAGGCTTAGCTTCAAATCCATGCGAAACAAATGGTTTAGCTTCAAATACTTGCGATATAAATGATACAGCGTCAAATACAGGTGAAACAAACGAGTTAGCTTCAAATCCATGCAAAACACACGATTTAGCTTCAATTCAATGCCAAGTAGAAGGCTTAGCTTCAAATCAATGCGAAACAAATGGTTTAGCTTCAAATACTTGCGATATAAATGATACAGCTTCAAATTCAGGAGAAACAAACGGGTTAGCTTCAAATCCATGCAAAACACACGATTTAGCTTCAATTCAATGCCAAGTAGAAGGCTTAGCTTCAAATGCATGCGAATGAATTGTTTAGCTGCAAATACATGTGATATACATGATTTAGTTTCAACTGCATGCGAAACCACGAGTTACCTTCAAATCCACGCGAAACACATAATTTAGCTTCAAATCAATGCGAAGTAGCAGGTTTTGATTCAAATCCATGCGAAACACATGATTTAGCTTCAAATACTTGCGATATAAGTGATATAGTTTCAACTGCATGCGAAACAAACGAGTTAGCTACAAATCGATGCGAAACACAATATTTAGCTTCAAATCAATGCGAAGTAGAAGGTTTAGCTTCAAATCCATGCCAAACACATGATTTAGCTTCAAATCCATGGGATGTAGAAGGTTTAGCTTCAAATCCATGCGAAACACATTTGTTAGGTTCAAATCAGTGCGAAGTAGAAGGCTCAGGTTCAAAGCCATGCGATTCAAATGGTTCATCTTCAAATACTTGTGAAAGACATGATTTAGCTTCAACTGCATGCGAAACAAACGAGTTACCTTCAAATCCACGCGAAACACATGATTTAGCTTCAAATCAATGTGATGTAGAAGGCCAAGCTTCAAATCCATGCAAAACACACGATTTAGCTTCAATTCAATGCCAAGTAGAAGGCTTAGCTTCAAATCCATGCAATCAATTGTTTAGCTGCAAATTCTTGTGATATACACGATTTAGTTTCAACTGCATGCGAAACAAACGAGTTAGCTTCAAATTCATGCGAAACACAATATTTAGCGTCAAATCAATGCGAAGTAGAAGGCAGAGCTTCAAATCCATGCGATACAAATGGTTTAGCTTCAAATACTTGTGATATACATGATTTAGCTTCAACTGCATTCGAAGCAAACGAGTTAGCTCCAAATCCATGCAAAACACGTGATTTAGGATCCAATCAATGCGAAGTAGAAGGCTTAGCTTCAAATCCATGCGAAACAAATGCTTTACCTTCAAATACTTGCGATATAATTGATATAGCTTCAAATACAGGAGAAACAAACGAGTTAGCTTCAAATCTATGCAAAACACACGATTTAGCTTCAATTCAATGCCAAGAAGAATACTTAGCTTCAAATCCATGCGAATCAATTATTTAGCTGCAAATACTTGTGAAATGCATGATTTAGCTTCAACTGCATGCGAAACAACGAGTTAGCTTCAAATCCATCCCAAACACATGATTCAGCTGCAAATCAATGCGAAGTAGAAGGTTTAGCTTCAAATCCATGCGAAACATATGATTTAGGTTCAGATACTGGCAATATAAGCGATATAGATTCAAATGCAGGAGAAACAAACGAGTTAGCTTCAAATCCATGCGAATACACATGATTAAGCTTCAAATCAATGCCAAGTAGAAGGCTTAGCATCAAATCCATGAAAAACAAATGGTTTAACTGCAAATACATGTGATACACTGTATTTAGCTTCAACAGCATGTGAAACAAACGACGTTGGCTTCAAATCCAAGCGAAACACATGATTTAGCTTCAGATCAATGCGACGTAGAAGGTTTATCTTCAAATCCATGCGATACAAATGGTTTAGCTTCAAATAATTGTGATATACATGATTTAGCTTCAACTGCATACGAAATAAACTAGTTAGCTTCAAACCCAAGGGAAACACATGATTTAACTTCAAATCAATGCGAAGTAGAAGGCTTAGCTTCAAATCAACGTGACACAAATGGTTTTGATTCAGATACTTGTGATAAACATGATTTAGCTTCAACTGTATGCGAAACAAGCGAGTTAGTTTCAAATCCATGCGGATCTTATGATTTAGCTTCAAATCAATGCGAAGTAGAAGGCTTAGGTTCAAATCCATGCGAATCAAATTGTTTAGCTTCAAATACATGTGAAATACATGATTAAGCTTCGACTGCAAGCGAAACAAACGAGTTAGCTCCAAAACCAAGCCGAACACATGATTTAGCTTCATATCAATGCGAAGTAGAAGGTTTACTTTCAAATCCACGCGAAACAAATGATTTAGCTTTGAAGCTAAAATTGGAATATAATTGATATATCGTCAAATGCAGACGAGTTAGCTTCAAAATCCATGCGATACACATGATTTAGATACAAATCAATGCGATGTAGACGGTTTATCTTCAAATCCATGCCGATCAAACGATTGAGCTTCAAACACTTCGGTTATATGTGATATAGCTTCAGCTGCATGCAAAACAAACGAGTTAGCTTCAAGTTTATGCGAAACACATGATTTATCTGCAAACTAATGCGATGTAGGAGGTTTAGCTTCAAATCCATGCGAAACAAATGATTTAGCATCAGATACTTGCTATATAAGTGATATAGCTTCAAATGCTGGGGAAAAAATGAGATAGCTTCAAATCCATGCAAAACACATGATTAAGCTTCAAATCAATGCTGTGTAGAAGGTTTAGCTTGAAATCCAAGCGAAACAAATGATTTAGCATCAGATACTTGCGATATAAGTGATACTGCTTCAAATGCAGACGAAACAAACGAGTTAGCATCAAATCCAAGCGAAACACACGATTTAGCTTCAAATCACTGCGATGTAGATGGTTTAGCTTCACATCCATGGGAAACAAATGGTTTAGCTACAAATACTTGTGATATACATTATTTAGCTACAACTGCATGCGAAACAAACGAGTTAGCTTCAAATCCATGCGAAACACATGATTTAGCTTCAAATCAATGCGACGTAGAAGGTTTAGCTTCAAATCCATCGAAACACATGATTTAGCTTCAAATACTTGCGATATAAGTGATACAGCTTCAAATACAGGCGAAACGAACGAGTTAGCAACAAATCCATGGATGTAGATGATTTAGCTTCAAATCCATGCGAAACACATTATGTAGCTGCAAATCAGTGCGAAGTAGAAGGCTCAGGTTCAAATCCATGCGATTCAAATGGTTCATCTTCAAATACTTGTGAAAGACATGATTTAGATTCAACTGCATGCGAAACAAACGAGTTAGCTTCAAATCCATGCGAAACACATGATTTAGCAACAAATCAATGCGAAGTAGAAGGCTTATCTTCAAATCCATGCGATACAAATCGTTTAGCTTCAAATACTTGTGATATACATGATTTAGCTTCAGCTAAATTCGAAACAGACGAGTTAACTTCTAATCCACGCGAAATACATTATTTAGCTTCAAAAGAGTGCGAATTAGAAGGCTTAGCTTCAAATACTTGCAGTATAAATGAAAGAGCTTCAAATGCAGCCGAAACAAACGAGTTAGCTTAAAATCCATGTAGAACACATGATTTAGCTTCCAATCAATGCGAAGTAGAAGTCTTAGCTTCAAATCCATGCGGAACAAATGGTTTATCTTCAAATACTTGCGATGTAAATGATATAGCTTCAAATCAGCAGGTTTCGCTTCAAATCCATGCGAAACACATGATTTAGCTTCAAATACTTGCGATATAAGTGATATAGTTTCAAATGCAGGCGAAACGAACGAGTGAGCTTCAAATCCATGCGAAACACATGATTCAGCTGCAAATCAATGCGATGTAGAAGGTTTAGCTTCAAATCCATGCGAAACACATGATTCAGCTGCAAATCAATGCGATGTAGAAGGCTTAGCTTCAAATCCATGCAAAACACGTGATTTAGGATGCAATCAATGCGAAGTAGAAGGCTGAGCTTCAAATCCATGCGAATCAATTGTTTAGTTGCAAATACTTGTAATATACATGATTTAGTTTCAACTGCATGCGAAACAAACGAGTTAGCTTCAAATCCATTCGAAACACAATATTTAGCGTCAAATCAATGCGAAGTAGAAGGCAGAGCTTCAAATCCATGCGACACAAATTGTTTAGCTTCAAATACTTGTGATATACATGATTTAGCTTCAACTGCATTCGAAGCAAACGAGTTAGCACCAAATCCACGCGAAACACATGATTTAACTTCAAATCAGTGCGAAGTAGAAGGCTTAGCTTCAAATCCATGCGAATCTAATGGTTCGGCTTCAAATACTTATGAAATGCATGATTTAGCTTCAAATCAATGCGAAGTAGCAGGTTTCGCTTCAAATCCATGCCAAACACATGATTTAGCTTCAAATCCATGGGATGTAGAAGGTTTAGCTTCAAATCCATGCGAACCACATTATTTAGGTGCAAATCAGTGCGAAGTAGAAGGCTCAGGTTCAAAGCCATGCGATTCAAATGGTTCATCTTCAAATACTTGTGAAAGACATGATTTAACTTCAACTGCATGCGAAACAACCGAGTTACCTTCAAATCCACGCGAAACACATGATTTAGCTTCAAATCAATGCGATGTAGAAGGCTTAGCTTTAAATCCATGCAAAACGCGTGATTTAAGATCCAATGAATGCGAAGTAGAAGGCTTAGCTTCAAATCGATGCGGAACAAATGGTTATGCTTCAAATACTTGTGATATAAGTGATATATATTCAACTCCAGGCGAAACAAACGTGATAGCTTCAAATCCATGCAAAACACATGATTTAGCTTCCAATCAATGCTATGTAGAAGGTTTAGCTGCAAATCCATGCAAAACACGTGATTTAGGATCCAATCAATGCGACGTAGAAGCCTTAGCTTCAAATCCATGCGAAACAAATGGTTTAGCTTCAAATACTTGAGATATAAGTGATATAGCTTCAAAAGCAGGTGGAACAAACGAGGTAGCTTCAATTCCATGCGAAACAAATGATTTAGCTTCAAATAAATGCGAAGTAGAAGGCTTAGCTTCAAATCCATGCAAAACACGTGATTTAAGATCCAATCAATGCGAAGTAGAAGGCTTAGCTTCAAATCGATGCGGAACAAATGGTTATGCTTCAAATACTTGTGATATAAGTGATATATATTCAACTCCAGGCGAAACAAACGAGATAGCTTCAAATCCATGCAAAACACATGATTAAGCTTCCAATCAATGCTATGTAGAAGGTTTGGCTGCAAATCCATGCGACACAGCTGATTTAGCTTCAGATACTTGCGATATAAGTAATATAGCTTCAAATGCAGACGAAACAAAGGAGTTAGCTTCAAATCCAAGCGGAACGCATGATTTAGCATCAAATCAATGCGATGTAGAATGTTTAGCGTCAAATCCAAGCGAAACACATGACCTAGCTTCAAATCAATGCGATGTAGAAGGTTTAGCTTCAAATCCACGCGAAACAAATGAGTTAGCTTTAAACACTTGGGATATACGTTATATAGGTTACAAGTGCAGACAAATCAAACGAGTTAGGTTTCCAAATACATGCGTTACACATGATTTAGCTCCAAATACTTGCGATATAAGTGATATAGATTCAACTGCATGCGAAACAAACGAGTTAGCTTCAAATCCATTCGAAACACAATATTTAGCGTCAAATCAATGCGAAGTAGAAGGCAGAGCTTCAAATCCATGCGACACAAATGGTTTAGCTTCAAATACTTGTGATATACATGATTTAGCTTCAACTGCTTTCGAAGCAAACGAGTTAGCACCAAATCCACGCGAAACACATGATTTAACTTCAAATCAGTGCGAAGTAGAAGGCTTAGCTTCAAATCCATGCGAATCTAATGGTTCGGCTTCAAATACTTATGAAATGCATGATTTAGCTTCAAATCAATACGATGTAGCAGGCTTAGCTTCAAATCCATGCAAAACACGTGATTTAGGATCCAATCAATGCGAAGTAGAAGGCTTAGCTTCAAATCCATGCGAAACAAACGGATTAGCTTCAAATACGTGCGATATAAATGATACACCTTCAAATATAGGAGAAACAAACGAGTTAGCTTCAAATCCATGCAAGCACACGATTTAGCTTCAATTCAATGCCAAGTAGAAGGCTTAGCTTCAAATGCATGCGAATCTAATGGTTCGGCTTCAAATACTTGTGAAATGCATGACTTAGCTTCAACTGCATGCGAAAAAACGAGTTACCTTCAAATCCACGCGAAACACATAATTTAGCTTCAAATCAATGCGAAGTAGCAGGTTTAGCTTCAAATCCATGCGAAACACATGATTTAGCTTCAAATACTTGCGATATAAGTGATATAGTTTCAAATGCAGGCGAAACGAACGAGTGAGCTTCAAATCCATGCGAAACACTTGATTCAGCTGCAAATCAATGCGATGTAGAAGGTTTAGCTTCAAATCCATGCCAAACACATGATTTAGCTTCAAATCCATGGGATGTAGAAGGTTTAGCTTCAAGTCCATGCGAACCACATTATTTAGGTGCAAATCAGTGCGAAGTAGAAGGCTCAGGTTCAAAGCCATGCGATTCAAATGGTTCATCTTCAAATACTTGTGAAAGACATGATTTAGCTTCAACTGCATGCGAAACAAACGAGTTACCTTCAAATCCACGCGAAACACATGATTTAGCTTCAAATCAATGCGATGTAGAAGGCTTAGCTTCAAATCCATGCAAAACACGTGATTTAGGAACCAATTAATGCGACGTAGAAGCCTTAGCTTCAAATCCAAGCGAAACACATGATTTAGCTTCAAATACTTGCGATATAAGTGATATAGCTTCAAAAGCAGGAGGAACAAACGAGGTAGCTTCAATTCCATGCGAAACAAATTATTTAGCTTCAAATCAATGCGAAGTAGAAGGCTTAGCTTCAAATCCATGCAAAACACGTGATTTAGGATCCAATCAATGCGAAGTAGGAGGCTTAGCTTCAAATCCATGCGAAACAAATGGATTAGCTTCAAATACTTGTGATATAAGTGATATATATTCAACTGCAGGCGAAACAAACGAGATAGCTTCAAATCCATGCAAAACACATGATTAAGCTTCCAATCAATGCTATGTAGAAGGTTTAGCTGCAAATCCATGCGACACAGATGATTTAGCTTCAGATACTTGCGACATAAGTGATATATCTTCAAATGCAGGCGAAACGAATGAGTTACCATCAAGCTAATGCTATGTAGAAGGTTTAGCTTCAAATCCATGCGAAGAAAATGATTTTGGCATCAAATACTTGCGATATAAGTGATATAGCTTCAATGCAGGCCAAACAAACGAGTTACCTTCAAATCCATGAGAAACACATGATTTAGCTTCAAATCAATGCGAAGTAGGGGGCTTAGCTTCAAAACCATGCGAAACGAATGATTTAGCGTCAAATACTTGCGAATATAAGGGATGCAGCTTCAAATGTATGCGAAACATACGAGAAAGCTTCAAATACTTGCGATATAAATGAAACAGCTTCAAATGCAGACAAAACAAACGAGTTAGCCTCACATCCGTGCGAAAAACATGATTTAGCTTCATATCCAAGGGAAACACGCGATTTAGCTTCAAATCAATGCGAAGTAGAATGCTTAGCTTCAAATCCATGCGAAGCAAATGGTTTAGCTTCAAATACTTACTATATAAATGATATAGCTTCAAATGCAGGCGAAACAAACCAGTTAGCTTCAAAACCAAGCGAAACACATGATTTAGCTTCAAATCAATGCGAAGTATAAGGCACAGCTTCAAATCCAAGCGGAACACATGATTTAGCTTCAAATCAGATCGAAGTAGAAGGCTTAGCTTCAATTCCATGCGAAACGAAAGATTTAGCTGCAAATACTTGCGAATGTAAGTGCTGTAGCTTCAAATGTAGGCGACACAAACGAGTTAGCGTCAAATCCATGCAAAACACGTGAGTAAGCTAAAAATGCATGCGAAAAACATGATTTAGGTTCAAATTCATGGGAAACACGTGGTTTAGCTTCAAATACATGCGAAGTAGAAGGCTCTGATTCAAATCCATGGGAATCAAATGATTAGCTCCAAATACTTCGGATATACATGATTTAGCTTCAACTGTAGGCGAAACAAACGAGGTAACTTCAAATCCAAGCGACACAACTGATTTAACTTCAAATACTTGCCATATAAGTGATATAGCATCAAATGCAGACGAAACAAACGAGTTAGCTTCAGATCCATGCGAAACACATGATTTATCTTCAAATCAATGCGAAGTAGAAGGTTTCGCTTCAAATACATGAGAAACAAAAGATTTAGTGTCAAATCAATGCGATGTGCAAGGTTTAGCTACAAATCCGCGCCAAACAAATGATTTAGCTTCAATTACTTGCAATATAAGTGATATAGCTTCAAATGCAGGCGAAACAAAAGAGTTAGCTTCAAATCCATGCGAAAAACATGATTTAGCTTACAATCTATGCGAAACACATGATTTAGCTTCTGATCAATGCGAAGTATAAGGCACAGCTTCAAATCCAAGCGGAACAAATGATTGAGCTTCAAATCAGATCGAAGTAGAAGGCTTAGCTTCAATTCCATGCGAAACGAAAGATTTAGCTTCAAATACTTGCGAATGTATGTGCTATAGCTTCAAATGTAGGCGACACAAACGAGTTAGCGGCAAATCCATGCAAAACACGTGAGTAAGCTAAAAATGCATGCGAAAAACATGATTTAGGTTCAAATTCATGGGAAACACGTGGTTTAGCTTCAAATACATGCGAAGTAGAAGGCTCTGATTCAAATCCATGCGAATCAAATGATTAGCTCCAAATAATTCGGATATACATAATTTAGCTTCAACTGTAGGCGAAACAAACGAGGTAACTTCAAATCCAAGCGACACAACTGATTTAACTTCAAATACTTGCCATATAAGTGCTATAGCTTCAAATGCATGCGAAACAAAAGAGTTAGCTTCAAATCCATGCCAAACACATGATTTAGCTTCAGATCCAAGCGAAACACATGATTTAGCTTCAAATCAATGCGATGTAGAAGGCTTAGCTACAAATCCATGCGGAACAAAGGGATTAGTTTCAGATACTTACGATATACATAATTTGGCTTCAACTGCATGCGAAATTCAACGAGTTAGCTTCAAGTCCACGCGAAACACTTGATTTAGATTCAAATCAATGATATGTAGAAGGTTTAGCTTCAAATCTGAGCGTTATAAATGATTTAGCTTCAAATACTTGCGATAAAAGTCATATAGCTTCAAATGCTGGCGAAACAAACGAGTTAACTTCAAATCCATGTGAAACAAATTATTTAGCTTCAAATCCATGCGATAATGTAGAAGGTCTAGCTTCAAATCCATGCGAAACAAATAATTTGGCTTGAGATACTTGCGATATAAGTGATATAGCTTCAAATGCAGGCGAAACAAACGAGGTCGCTTCAAATCCAAGCGAAACACATGATTTAGCTTCAAATCCATGCGGATCATATGATTTAGCTTCAAATCAATGCGAAGTAAAAGGCTTGGCTTCAAATCCAAGCGAAACAAATGGTTTGACTCCAAATACTTGTGATATACATGAATCATCATCAACTGCATCCGAAACAAACAAGTTATCTTCAAATCCAAGCGAAGCATGTGATTTAGCTTCAAATCAATGCGAAGTAGAATGCTTAGCTTCAAATCCATGCGAAGCAAATGGTTTAGCTTCAAATACTTACTATATAAATGATATAGCTTCAAATGCAGGCGAAACAAACCAGTTAGCTTCAAAACCAAGCGAAACACATGATTTAGCTTCAAATCAATGCGAAGTAGAAGGCTTAGCTTCAAGTCCGTGCCAAACTAATGATTTAGCTTCTAAAACATGCGGTATAAATGAAATAGGTTCAAAAGCAGGCGAAACAAACGAGTTAGCTTCGAATCCATGCAAAGCACATGATTTAGCATCAAATTCATGAGAAGCACATGGTTAAGCTTCATATTCTTGCAAAACAAGTAGTTTAGAATCAGATACTTGTGATATACATGATTTAGCTTCGACTGCATGCGAAACAAACGAGTTAGCTTCAAATCCAAGCGAAACACATGACTTAGCTCCAAATCAATGCGAAGTAGAAGGCTCAGCTTCAAATCCATGCGATACGAATGATTTAGCTTCAATTACTTTCAAATACAAGGGATGCAGCTTCAAATGCATGCGAATCGAATGAGTTAGCACCAAATTCATGCGAAACACAGGATCTAGCTGCAAATCAATGCAACGTAGAAGGTTTATCTTCAAATCCATGCGACAAAAGTCATTTAGCTTCAAATACTTGCGATATAAATGATATAGCTTCAAATGCAGGCTAAACAAACCAGTTAGCTTCTAAACCATGCGAAAATCATGATTTAGCATCAAATCAATGCGGTCTAGATGTCTTAGCTTCAAATCCATGCGAAACGAAAGATTTAGCTTCAATTACTTGCAATATAAGTGATATAGCTTCAAATGCAGGCGAAACAAAAGGGTTAGCTTCAAATCCATGCGAAACAAATGATTTAGCTTCAAATCAATGCGATGTAGAAGGTTTAGCTTCAAATCCATGCAAAACAAATGATTGAGCTTCAAACACTTGGGATATAGGTGGTATATTTTCAACTGCATGCGAAACAAACGAGTTACCTTCAAATCCACGCGAAACACATGAGTTAGATTCAAATCAATGCGATCTAGAAGGTTGATCTTCAAATCCATGAGAAGGAAATCATTTAGCTTCAAATACTTGCGATATAAATGATATAGCTACAAATGCAGGCTAAACAAACCAGTTAGCTTCTAAACCATGCGAAAATCATGATTTAGCATCAAATCAATGCGATCTGGATGTCTTAGCTTCAAATCCATGCGAAACGAAAGATTTAGCTTCAAATACTTGCGAATATAAGTGATGTAGCTTCAAATACAGGCGAAACAAACGAGTTAGCTTCAGATCAATGCGAAACACATGATTTATCTTCAAATCAATGCGATGTAGAAGGTTTAGCTTCAAATCTGTGCGAAACAAATGATTTAGCTTCAAATACTCTCGATATTAGTGATATAGCTTCAAATGCAGAAGAAACAATCGAGTTAGCTTCAAATCCATGCGAAACAAATGATTTAGCTTCAGATGCTTGCGATATAAGTGATATAGCTTCAAATGCTGACGAAACAAACGGGTTAGCTACGAATCTATGTGAAACACATGATTTAGCTTCTAATCAATGCGAAATAGAAGGCTTAGCTTCAAATCCAAGCGGAACAAAGGGATTAGTTTCAGATACTTACGATATACATAATTTGGCTTCAACTGCATGCGAAATCAACGAGTTAGCTTCAAGTCCACGCGAAACACTTGATTTAGATTCAAATCAATGATATGAAGAAGGTTTAGCTTCAAATCTGCGCGTTATAAATGATTTAGCTTCAAATACTTGCGATAAAAGTGATATAGCTTCAAATGCAGGCGAAACAAAAGGGTTAGCTTCAAATCCATGCGAAACAAATGATTTAGCTTCAAATCAATGCGATGTAGAAGGTTTAGCTTCAAATCCATGCAAAACAAATGATTGAGCTTCAAATACTTGGGATATAGGTGGTATATTTTCAACTGCATGCGAAACAAACGAGTTACCTTCAAATCCACGCGAAACACATGAGTTAGATTCAAATCAATGCGATCTAGAAGGTTGATCTTCAAATCCATGAGAAGGAAATCATTTAGCTTCAAATACTTGCGATATAAATGATATAGCTACAAATGCAGGCTAAACAAACCAGTTAGCTTCTAAACCATGCGAAAATCATGATTTAGCATCAAATCAATGCGATCTGGATGTCTTAGCTTCAAATCCATGCGAAACGAAAGATTTAGCTTCAAATACTTGCGAATATAAGTGATGTAGCTTCAAATACAGGCGAAACAAACGAGTTAGATTCAGATCAATGCGAAACACATGATTTATCTTCAAATCAATGCGATGTAGAAGGTTTAGCTTCAAATCTGTGCGAAACAAATGATTTAGCTTCAAATACTCTCGATATTAGTGATATAGCTTCAAATGCAGAAGAAACAATCGATTTAGCTTCAAATCCATGCGAAACAAATGATTTAGCTTCAGATGCTTGCGATATAAGTGATATAGCTTCAAATGCTGACGAAACAAACGGGTTAGCTACGAATCTATGTGAAACACATGATTTAGCTTCTAATCAATGCGAAATAGAAGGCTTAGCTTCAAATCCAAGCGGAACAAAGGGATTAGTTTCAGATACTTACGATATACATAATTTGGCTTCAACTGCATGCGAAATCAACGAGTTAGCTTCAAGTCCACGCGAAACACTTGATTTAGATTCAAATCAATGATATGAAGAAGGTTTAGCTTCAAATCTGCGCGTTATAAATGATTTAGCTTCAAATACTTGCGATAAAAGTGATATAGCTTCAAATGCAGGCGAAACAAAAGGGTTAGCTTCAAATCCATGCGAAACAATTGATTTAGCTTCAAATCAATGCGATGTAGAAGGTTTAGCTTCAAATCCATGCAAAACAAATGATTGAGCTTCAAATACTTGGGATATAGGTGGTATATTTTCAACTGCATGCGAAACAAACGAGTTACCTTCAAATCCACGCGAAGCACATGATTTAACTTCAAATCAATGCGAAGTAAGAGGGTTAGCTTCAAATCCATGCGAAACGAATGATTTAGCATCAAATACTTGCGAATATAAGTGATATAGCTTCAAATGCAGGCGAAACAAACGAGTTAGCTTCAGATCCATGCGAAATACATGATTTAGCTTCAACTGCATGCGAAACAAACGAGTTAGCTTCAAATCCATGCAAAACACGTGATTTAGCTTCCGATTAATGCGAAGTAGAAGGCTTAGCTTCAAATCTATGCGAAACAAATGGTTTTGCTTCAAATACTTGTGATATACGTTATTTAGATTTAACTGCATGCGCAACGAACGAGTTAGCTTCAAATCCATGCGAAACAAATGATTGAGCTTCAAACACTTGGGGTATAAGTGATATAGCTTCAAATGCCGACAAATCAAACGAGTTAGCTTCAAATCCATGCGAAACACACGATTTAGCTTCCAATCATTGCGAAATAGAAGTCTTAGCTTCACATCCATGCGAAACAAATGATTTACCTTCATATACTTGCGGTATAAGTGATATAGCTTCAAATGCAGGCGAAACAAATGAGTTAGCTTCAAATCCGTGCGAGACACATGATTTTGCTTCAAATCAAAGCGAAGTAGAAGGCTTATCTTCAAACACATGCGAAACACATTATTTGCCGTCAAATAATTGCGGTATAAATGAAATAGCGTCAAATGCAGGCGAAACACACGAGTTAGCTTCAAGTCCAAACGACACACATGATTTAGCTTTAAATCCATGCGAAACATATGATTTATCTTCAAATTCATGCGGAGCACATGGTTTAGCATCAAATACATGCGAAACAAATTGTTTAGCCGAAGATACTTATGATATACATGACTTAGCTTCAACTGCAGGCGAAACAAACGAGATAGCTTCAAATCCATATGAAACACATGATTTAGCTTCAAGTTCATGACAAAAACATGTGTTAGCAACATATATTTTCGAAACAAATGGTTTAGATTCATATACTTGTGATAAACATGATTTAGCTTCAACTGCATGCGGAACATACGAGTTAGATTCGAATCCACGCGAAATACATTATTTAGCTTCAAGACAATGCGAATTAGAAGGCTTAGCTTCAAATCCAAGCGAAACAAATGGTTTAGCTACAAATACTTGTGATTTACATTATTTAGCTACAACTGCATGCGAAACAAACGAGTTACCTTCAAATCAACGCGAAACACATGATTTAGCTTCAAATCAATGCGATGTAGAAGGTTTAGCTACAAATCCATGCGAAACAAATGATTTAGCTTCAAATCAATGCGAAGTAGAATGCTTAGCTTCAAATCCATGCGAATCAAATGGTTTAGCTACAGATACTTGTGATATACATTATTTAGCTACAACTGCATGCGAAACAAACGAGTTAGCCTCAAATCCATGCGAAACACATGATTTAGCTTCAAATCAGGGTGAAGTAGAAGGCTTAGCATCAAATCCCATGCGAATCAAATGATTTAGATTCAAATACTTGTGATATACATGATTTAGCTTCAACTGCATGCGACACAAACGAGTTAGCTTCAAATCCATGCGAAACACATGATTCAGCTGCAAATCATTGCGATGTAGAAGGTTTAGCTTCAAATCCATTCGAAACAAATGATTTAGCTTGAAACACTTGGGATATAAGCGATATAGCTTCAAATGCAGACGAATCAAACAAGTTAGCTTGAAAATCCATGCGATACGCATGATTTAGCTTCAAATCAATGCTATGTAGAAGATTTAGCATCAAATCCATGCGGAACAAATGATTTAGATTCAGATACTTGCGATGTAAGTGATATAGTTTCAAATGCAGGCGAAACAAACGAGGTAGCTTCAAATCCATGCGAAACAAATGATTTAGCTACAAATCAATGCGATGTAGAAGGTTTAGCTTCAAATCGAAGCGAACCACATGATTTAGCTTCAAATACTTGCGATATAAGTGATATAGATTCAAATACAGGCGAAACGAACGAGTTAGCTTCAAATACATGCGATACACAAGATTCATTTGCAAATCAATTCGATGTAGAAGGTTCAGCTTCAAATCCATGCGACACATATGATTTAGCTTCAAACACTTGGGATATAGGTGGTATAGCTCCAACTGCATGCGAAACAAACGAGTTACCTTCAAATCCACGCGAAATACATGAGTCAGCTTCAAATCCATGCGACACATATGATTTACCTTCAAATACTTGCGATATAAGTGATATAGCTTCAAAAGCAGGAGGAACAAACGAGGTTGCATCAGTTCTATGCGAAACAAATGATTTAGCTTCAAATCAATGCGAAGTAGAAGGCTTAGCTTCAAATCCATGCGAAACAAATGATTTAGCTACAAATACTTGTGATATACATTATTTAGCTACAACTGCATGCGAAACAAACGAGTTAGCTTCAAACCCATGCGAAACACATGATTTAGCTTAAAATCAATGCGATGTAGAAGGTTTAGCTTCAAATCCATGCGAAACAAATGATTGAGCTTCAAACACTTGGGATAAAGGTGATATAGCTTCTACTGCATGCGAAACAAATGAGTTACCTTCAAATCCACGCGAAACACATGAATTGATTCAAATGAATGCGATGTAGAAGGTTTAGCTTCAAATCCAAGCGAAACACATGATTTAGCTTCAAATACTTGCGATATAAGTGATCTAGCTTCAAATACAGGCGATATAAGTGATATAGCTTCAAATGGAGGCGAAACAGAAGAGTTAGCGTCAAATCCATGCGGGTCACGTGATTTAACTTCAAATCAATGCGAAGTAGAAGGCGTATTTGCAAATCCATGCGATACAAATTGTTTAGTTTCAAATACTTGGGATATGCATGATTTAGCTTCAGCTGCATTCGTAACAGACGAGTTAGCTTCGAATCCACGCGAAATACATTATTTAGCTTCAAGACAATGCGAATTAGAAGGCTTAGCTTCAAATCCATGCGAATCAAATGGTTTAGTTTCAAATACTTGTGATATACATGATTTAGTTTCAACTGCATACGAAACAAACGAGTTGGCTTCAAAATCCAAGCAAAACACATGATTCAGCTGCAAATCATCGCGATGTAGAAGGTTTAGCTTCAAATCCATTCGAAACAAATGATTTAGCTTGAAACACTTGGGATATAAGCGATATAGCTTCAAATGCAGACGAATCAAACAAGTTAGCTTGAAAATCCATGCGATACGCATGATTTAGCTTCAATTCAATGCGAAGTAGAAGGATTAGCTTCAAATCCATGCGAATCAAATGATTTAGGTTTAGATACTTGCGACATAGGTGATACAGCTTCAACTGCAGGGGAAACAAACGAGTTAGCTTCAAATCGATGCAGAACACATGATTCAGCTTCAAATCAATGCTATGTAGAAGATTTAGCATCAAATCCATGCGGAACAAATGATTTAGATTCAGATACTTGCGATGTAAGTGATATAGTTTCAAATGCAGGCGAAACAAACGAGGTAGCTTCAAATCCATGCGAAACAAATGATTTAGCTACAAATCAATGCGATGTAGAAGGTTTAGCTTCAAATCCATGCGTAACACATGATTTACCTTCAAATCAATTCGAAGTACACGGCTTAGATTCAAATCCATGCGAAACAAATTGTTTGGCTACTCTTACTTGTGTTATACGTTATTCAGATTCAACGGCATGCGCAACAAACGAGTCAGCTTCAAATACATGCGAAACACATGATTTAGCAGCAAATCAATGCGATGTAGAAGGTTTAGCTACAAATCCATGCGAAACAAATGATTTAGCTTCAAATCAATGCGAAGTAGAATGCTTAGCTTCAAATCCATGCAGAACACGTGATTTAGCTTTCAATTAATGCGAAGTAGAAGGCTTAGTTTCAAATCCATGCGAATCAAATGGATTAGCTTCAAATACTTGTGATATACGTTACTTAGATTTAACTGCATGCGCAACGAACTAGTTAGCTTCAAATCCATGCGAAACACACGATTTAGCTTCCAATCATTGCGAAATAGAAGTCTTAGCTTCACATCCATGCGAAACAAATGATTTACCTTCATATACTTGCGGTATAAGTGATATAGCTTCAAATGCAGGCGAAACAAATGAGTTAGCTTCAAATCCGTGCGAGACACATGATTTTGCTTCAAATCAAAGCGAAGTAGAAGGCTTATCTTCAAACACATGCGAAACACATTATTTGCCGTCAAATAATTGCGGTATAAATGAAATAGCGTCAAATGCAGGCGAAACACACGAGTTAGCTTCAAGTCCAAACGACACACATGATTTAGCTTTAAATCCATGCGAAACATATGATTTATCTTCAAATTCATGCGGAGCACATGGTTTAGCATCAAATACATGCGAAACAAATTGTTTAGCCGAAGATACTTATGATATACATGACTTAGCTTCAACTGCAGGCGAAACAAACGAGATAGCTTCAAATCCATATGAAACACATGATTTAGCTTCAAGTTCATGACAAAAACATGTGTTAGCAACATATATTTTCGAAACAAATGGTTTAGATTCATATACTTGTGATAAACATGATTTAGCTTCAACTGCATGCGGAACATACGAGTTAGATTCGAATCCACGCGAAATACATTATTTAGCTTCAAGACAATGCGAATTAGAAGGCTTAGCTTCAAATCCATGCGAAACAAATGGTTTAGCTACAAATACTTGTGATTTACATTATTTAGCTACAACTGCATGCGAAACAAACGAGTTACCTTCAAATCAACGCGAAACACATGATTTAGCTTCAAATCAATGCGATGTAGAAGGTTTAGCTACAAATCCATGCGAAACAAATGATTTAGCTTCAAATCAATGCGAAGTAGAATGCTTAGCTTCAAATCCATGCGAATCAAATGGTTTAGCTACAGATACTTGTGATATACATTATTTAGCTACAACTGCATGCGAAACAAACGAGTTAGCCTCAAATCCATGCGAAACACATGATTTAGCTTCAAATCAGGGTGAAGTAGAAGGCTTAGCATCAAACCCATGCGAATCAAATGATTTAGATTCAAATACTTGTGATATACATGATTTAGCTTCAACTGCATGCGACACAAACGAGTTTGCTTCAAATCCATGCGAAACACATGATTCAGCTGCAAATCATTGCGATGTAGAAGGTTTAGCTTCAAATCCATTCGAAACAAATGATTTAGCTTGAAACACTTGGGATATAAGCGATATAGCTTCAAATGCAGACGATTCAAACAAGTTAGCTTGAAAATCCATGCGATACGCATGATTTAGCTTCAATTCAATGCGAAGTAGAAGGATTAGCTTCAAATCCATGCGAATCAAATGATTTAGGTTTAGATACTTGCGACATAGGTGATACAGCTTCAACTGCAGGGGAAACAAACGAGTTAGCTTCAAATCGATGCAAAACACATGATTCAGCTTCAAATCAATGCTATGTAGAAGATTTAGCATCAAATCCATGCGGAACAAATGATTTAGATTCAGATACTTGCGATGTAAGTGATATAGTTTCAAATGCAGGCGAAACAAACGAGGTAGCTTCAAATCCATGCGAAACAAATGATTTAGCTACAAATCAATGCGATGTACAAGGTTTAGCTTCAAATCGAAGCGAACCACATGATTTAGCTTCAAATACTTGCGATATAAGTGATATAGATTCAAATACAGGCGAAACGAACGAGTTAGCTTCAAATCCATGCGATACACAAGATTCACTTGCAAATCAATTCGATGTAGAAGGTTCAGCTTCAAATCCATGCGACACATATGATTTAGCTTCAAACACTTGGGATATAGGTGGTATAGCTCCAACTGCATGCGAAACAAACGAGTTACCTTCAAATCCACGCGAAATACATGAGTCAGCTTCAAATCCATGCGACACATATGATTTACCTTCAAATACTTGCGATATAAGTGATATAGCTTCAAAAGCAGGAGGAACAAACGAGGTTGCTTCAGTTCTATGCGAAACAAATGATTTAGCTTCAAATCAATGCGAAGTAGAAGGCTTAGCTTCAAATCCATGCGAAACAAATGATTTAGCTACAAATACTTGTGATATACATTATTTAGCTACAACTGCATGCGAAACAAACGAGTTAGCTTCAAACCCATGCGAAACACATGATTTAGCTTAAAATCAATGCGATGTAGAAGGTTTAGCTTCAAATCCATGCGAAACAAATGATTGAGCTTCAAACACTTGGGATAAAGGTGATATAGCTTCAACTGCATGCGAAACAAATGAGTTACCTTCAAATCCACGCGAAACACATGAATTGATTCAAATGAATGCGATGTAGAAGGTTTAGCTTCAAATCCAAGCGAAACACATGATTTAGCTTCAAATACTTGCGATATAAGTGATCTAGCTTCAAATACAGGCGATATAAGTGATATAGCTTCAAATGGAGGCGAAACAGAAGAGTTAGCGTCAAATCCATGCGGGTCACGTGATTTAACTTCAAATCAATGCGAAGTAGAAGGCGTATTTGCAAATCCATGCGATACAAATTGTTTAGTTTCAAATACTTGGGATATGCATGATTTAGCTTCAGCTGCATTCGTAACAGACGAGTTAGCTTCGAATCCACGCGAAATACATTATTTAGCTTCAAGACAATGCGAATTAGAAGGCTTAGCTTCAAATCCATGCGAATCAAATGGTTAGTTTCAAATACTTGTGATATACATGATTTAGTTTCAACTGCATACGAAACAAACGAGTTGGCTTCAAAATCCAAGCAAAACACATGATTCAGCTGCAAATCATCGCGATGTAGAAGGTTTAGCTTCAAATCCATTCGAAACGAAAGATTTAGCTTCAAATCCATGCGAAACAAATGGTTTAGCTTCAAATACTTGTGATATACGTTATTTAGATTTAACTACATGGGCGACGAACTAGTTAGCTACAAATCCATGCGAAACACACGATTTAGCTTCAAATCAATACGAAGTAGAAGGTTTGGCTTCAAATCCATGCTAAGCAAATGATTTAGCTTCAAACAATTGGGGTATAAGTGATATTGCTTTAAATGCAGACTAATCAAACGAGTTAGCTTCAAATCCATGCGAAACACATAATTTAGCTTCAAATCAATGCGATGTAGAAGGTTTAGCTTCAAATCCAAGCGAAACACATGATTTAGCTTCAAATCCATGGGGTGTAGAAGGTTTAGCTTCAACTCCATGCGAACCACATTATTTAGGTGCAAACCAGTGCGAAGTAGAAGGCTCAGGTTCAAAGCCATGCGATTCATATGGTTCATCTTCAAATACTTGCGAAAGACATGATTTAGCTTCAACTGCATGCGAAACAAACGAGTTAGCTTCAAATCCATGCGAAACACATGATTTAGCTTCAAATCAATGCGATGTAGAAGGCTTAGCAACAAATCCATGCGAAACAAATGGTTTAGCTAGAAATACTTGTGATATACATTATTTAGCTACAACTGCATGCGAAACAAACTTGTTATCTTCAAATCCATGCGAAACACATGATTTAGCTTCAAATCAATGCGATGTAGAAGGTTTAGCTTTAAATCCATGCGATGTAGAAGGTTTAGCTTTAAATCCATGCGATACACAAGATTTAGCTTCAAATCAATGCGATGTAGAAGGTTTAGCTTCAAATCCATGCGAAACAAATGATTGTGTTTCAAACACTTGGGATATAGGTGATATAGCTTCAACTGCATGCGAAACAAACGAGTTACCTTCAAATCCACGCAAAACACATGATTTAGCTTCAAATCAATGCGCTGTAGAAGGTTTAGCTTCAAATCCATGCGAAACAAATGATTTAGCTTCAAATCAATGCGAAGTAGAAGGCTTAGCTACAAATCCGTGCGAAACAAATGATTTAGCTACAAATACTTGTGATATACATTATTTAGCTACAACTGCAGGCTAAACAAACCAGTTAGCTTCTAAACCATGCGAAAATCATGATTTAGCATCAAATCAATGCGATCTGGATGTCTTAGCTTCAAATCCATGCGAAACGAAAGATTTAGCTTCAAATACTTGCGAATATAAGTGATGTAGCTTCAAATACAGGCGAAACAAACGAGTTAGCTTCAGATCAATGCGAAACACATGATTTATCTTCAAATCAATGCGATGTAGAAGGTTTAGCTTCAAATCTGTGCGAAACAAATGATTTAGCTTCAAATACTCTCGATATTAGTGATATAGCTTCAAATGCAGAAGAAACAATCGAGTTAGCTTCAAATCCATGCGAAACAAATGATTTAGCTTCAGATGCTTGCGATATAAGTGATATAGCTTCAAATGCTGACGAAACAAACGGGTTAGCTACGAATCTATGTGAAACACATGATTTAGCTTCTAATCAATGCGAAATAGAAGGCTTAGCTTCAAATCCAAGCGGAACAAAGGGATTAGTTTCAGATACTTACGATATACATAATTTGGCTTCAACTGCATGCGAAATCAACGAGTTAGCTTCAAGTCCACGCGAAACACTTGATTTAGATTCAAATCAATGATATGAAGAAGGTTTAGCTTCAAATCTGCGCGTTATAAATGATTTAGCTTCAAATACTTGCGATAAAAGTGATATAGCTTCAAATGCAGGCGAAACAAAAGGGTTAGCTTCAAATCCATGCGAAACAAATGATTTAGCTTCAAATCAATGCGATGTAGAAGGTTTAGCTTCAAATCCATGCAAAACAAATGATTGAGCTTCAAATACTTGGGATATAGGTGGTATATTTTCAACTGCATGCGAAACAAACGAGTTACCTTCAAATCCACGCGAAACACATGAGTTAGATTCAAATCAATGCGATCTAGAAGGTTGATCTTCAAATCCATGAGAAGGAAATCATTTAGCTTCAAATACTTGCGATATAAATGATATAGCTACAAATGCAGGCTAAACAAACCAGTTAGCTTCTAAACCATGCGAAAATCATGATTTAGCATCAAATCAATGCGATCTGGATGTCTTAGCTTCAAATCCATGCGAAACGAAAGATTTAGCTTCAAATACTTGCGAATATAAGTGATGTAGCTTCAAATACAGGCGAAACAAACGAGTTAGATTCAGATCAATGCGAAACACATGATTTATCTTCAAATCAATGCGATGTAGAAGGTTTAGCTTCAAATCTGTGCGAAACAAATGATTTAGCTTCAAATACTCTCGATATTAGTGATATAGCTTCAAATGCAGAAGAAACAATCGATTTAGCTTCAAATCCATGCGAAACAAATGATTTAGCTTCAGATGCTTGCGATATAAGTGATATAAACTTCAAATGCTGACGAAACAAACGGGTTAGCTACGAATCTATGTGAAACACATGATTTAGCTTCTAATCAATGCGAAATAGAAGGCTTAGCTTCAAATCCAAGCGGAACAAAGGGATTAGTTTCAGATACTTACGATATACATAATTTGGCTTCAACTGCATGCGAAATCAACGAGTTAGCTTCAAGTCCACGCGAAACACTTGATTTAGATTCAAATCAATGATATGAAGAAGGTTTAGCTTCAAATCTGCGCGTTATAAATGATTTAGCTTCAAATACTTGCGATAAAAGTGATATAGCTTCAAATGCAGGCGAAACAAAAGGGTTAGCTTCAAATCCATGCGAAACAATTGATTTAGCTTCAAATCAATGCGATGTAGAAGGTTTAGCTTCAAATCCATGCAAAACAAATGATTGAGCTTCAAATACTTGGGATATAGGTGGTATATTTTCAACTGCATGCGAAACAAACGAGTTACCTTCAAATCCACGCGAAGCACATGATTTAACTTCAAATCAATGCGAAGTAAGAGGGTTAGCTTCAAATCCATGCGAAACGAATGATTTAGCATCAAATACTTGCGAATATAAGTGATATAGCTTCAAATGCAGGCGAAACAAACGAGTTAGCTTCAGATCCATGCGAAATACATGATTTAGCTTCAACTGCATGCGAAACAAACGAGTTAGCTTCAAATCCATGCAAAACACGTGATTTAGCTTCCGATTAATGCGAAGTAGAAGGCTTAGCTTCAAATCTATGCGAAACAAATGGTTTTGCTTCAAATACTTGTGATATACGTTATTTAGATTTAACTGCATGCGCAACGAACGAGTTAGCTTCAAATCCATGCGAAACAAATGATTTAGCTTCAAATCAATGCGATGTAGAAGGTTTAGCTACAAATCCATGCGAAACAAATGATTTAGCTTCAAATCAATGCGAAGTAGAATGCTTAGCTTCAAATCCATGCGAATCAAATGGTTTAGCTACAGATACTTGTGATATACATTATTTAGCTACAACTGCATGCGAAACAAACGAGTTAGCCTCAAATCCATGCGAAACACATGATTTAGCTTCAAATCAGGGTGAAGTAGAAGGCTTAGCATCAAACCCATGCGAATCAAATGATTTAGATTCAAATACTTGTGATATACATGATTTAGCTTCAACTGCATGCGACACAAACGAGTTTGCTTCAAATCCATGCGAAACACATGATTCAGCTGCAAATCATTGCGATGTAGAAGGTTTAGCTTCAAATCCATTCGAAACAAATGATTTAGCTTGAAACACTTGGGATATAAGCGATATAGCTTCAAATGCAGACGATTCAAACAAGTTAGCTTGAAAATCCATGCGATACGCATGATTTAGCTTCAATTCAATGCGAAGTAGAAGGATTAGCTTCAAATCCATGCGAATCAAATGATTTAGGTTTAGATACTTGCGACATAGGTGATACAGCTTCAACTGCAGGGGAAACAAACGAGTTAGCTTCAAATCGATGCAAAACACATGATTCAGCTTCAAATCAATGCTATGTAGAAGATTTAGCATCAAATCCATGCGGAACAAATGATTTAGATTCAGATACTTGCGATGTAAGTGATATAGTTTCAAATGCAGGCGAAACAAACGAGGTAGCTTCAAATCCATGCGAAACAAATGATTTAGCTACAAATCAATGCGATGTACAAGGTTTAGCTTCAAATCGAAGCGAACCACATGATTTAGCTTCAAATACTTGCGATATAAGTGATATAGATTCAAATACAGGCGAAACGAACGAGTTAGCTTCAAATCCATGCGATACACAAGATTCACTTGCAAATCAATTCGATGTAGAAGGTTCAGCTTCAAATCCATGCGACACATATGATTTAGCTTCAAACACTTGGGATATAGGTGGTATAGCTCCAACTGCATGCGAAACAAACGAGTTACCTTCAAATCCACGCGAAATACATGAGTCAGCTTCAAATCCATGCGACACATATGATTTACCTTCAAATACTTGCGATATAAGTGATATAGCTTCAAAAGCAGGAGGAACAAACGAGGTTGCTTCAGTTCTATGCGAAACAAATGATTTAGCTTCAAATCAATGCGAAGTAGAAGGCTTAGCTTCAAATCCATGCGAAACAAATGATTTAGCTACAAATACTTGTGATATACATTATTTAGCTACAACTGCATGCGAAACAAATGAGTTAGCTTCAAACCCATGCGAAACACATGATTTAGCTTAAAATCAATGCGATGTAGAAGGTTTAGCTTCAAATCCATGCGAAACAAATGATTGAGCTTCAAACACTTGGGATAAAGGTGATATAGCTTCAACTGCATGCGAAACAAATGAGTTACCTTCAAATCCACGCGAAACACATGAATTGATTCAAATGAATGCGATGTAGAAGGTTTAGCTTCAAATCCAAGCGAAACACATGATTTAGCTTCAAATACTTGCGATATAAGTGATCTAGCTTCAAATACAGGCGAT
The DNA here is from genome assembly GCF_051020955.1 of Megalopta genalis. Taxonomy (NCBI): domain Eukaryota; kingdom Metazoa; phylum Arthropoda; class Insecta; order Hymenoptera; family Halictidae; genus Megalopta; species Megalopta genalis. Next base: position 101,453 of record NW_027476699.1, on the reverse strand, counting down.
ATAAGTGATATAGCTTCAAATGGAGGCGAAACAGAAGAGTTAGCGTCAAATCCATGCGGGTCACGTGATTTAACTTCAAATCAATGCGAAGTAGAAGGCGTATTTGCAAATCCATGCGATACAAATTGTTTAGTTTCAAATACTTGGGATATGCATGATTTAGCTTCAGCTGCATTCGTAACAGACGAGTTAGCTTCGAATCCACGCGAAATACATTATTTAGCTTCAAGACAATGCGAATTAGAAGGCTTAGCTTCAAATCCATGCGAATCAAATGGTTTAGTTTCAAATACTTGTGATATACATGATTTAGTTTCAACTGCATACGAAACAAACGAGTTGGCTTCAAAATCCAAGCAAAACACATGATTCAGCTGCAAATCATCGCGATGTAGAAGGTTTAGCTTCAAATCCATTCGAAACGAAAGATTTAGCTTCAAATCCATGCGAAACAAATGGTTTAGCTTCAAATACTTGTGATATACGTTATTTAGATTTAACTACATGGGCGACGAACTAGTTAGCTACAAATCCATGCGAAACACACGATTTAGCTTCAAATCAATACGAAGTAGAAGGTTTGGCTTCAAATCCATGCTAAGCAAATGATTTAGCTTCAAACAATTGGGGTATAAGTGATATTGCTTTAAATGCAGACTAATCAAACGAGTTAGCTTCAAATCCATGCGAAACACATAATTTAGCTTCAAATCAATGCGATGTAGAAGGTTTAGCTTCAAATCCAAGCGAAACACATGATTTAGCTTCAAATCCATGGGGTGTAGAAGGTTTAGCTTCAACTCCATGCGAACCACATTATTTAGGTGCAAACCAGTGCGAAGTAGAAGGCTCAGGTTCAAAGCCATGCGATTCATATGGTTCATCTTCAAATACTTGCGAAAGACATGATTTAGCTTCAACTGCATGCGAAACAAACGAGTTAGCTTCAAATCCATGCGAAACACATGATTTAGCTTCAAATCAATGCGATGTAGAAGGCTTAGCAACAAATCCATGCGAAACAAATGGTTTAGCTAGAAATACTTGTGATATACATTATTTAGCTACAACTGCATGCGAAACAAACTTGTTATCTTCAAATCCATGCGAAACACATGATTTAGCTTCAAATCAATGCGATGTAGAAGGTTTAGCTTTAAATCCATGCGATGTAGAAGGTTTAGCTTTAAATCCATGCGATACACAAGATTTAGCTTCAAATCAATGCGATGTAGAAGGTTTAGCTTCAAATCCATGCGAAACAAATGATTGTGTTTCAAACACTTGGGATATAGGTGATATAGCTTCAACTGCATGCGAAACAAACGAGTTACCTTCAAATCCACGCAAAACACATGATTTAGCTTCAAATCAATGCGCTGTAGAAGGTTTAGCTTCAAATCCATGCGAAACAAATGATTTAGCTTCAAATCAATGCGAAGTAGAAGGCTTAGCTACAAATCCGTGCGAAACAAATGATTTAGCTACAAATACTTGTGATATACATTATTTAGCTACAACTGCATGCGAAACAAACAAGTTAGATTCAAATCCATGCGAAACACATGATTTAGCTTCAAATCAATGCGATGTAGAAGGTTTAGCTTCAAATCCATGCGATGCACAAGATTTAGCTTTAAATCAATTCGATGTAGAAGGTTCAGCTTCAAATCCATGCGACACATATGATTTAGCTTCAAATACTTGCGATATAAGTGATATAGCTTCAAAAGCAGGAGGAACAAACGAGATAGCTTCAATTCTATGCGAAACATATGATTTAGCTTCAAATCAATGCGAAGTAGAAGGCTTAGCTTCAAATCCATGCGAAACAAATGGTTTGGCTACAAATACTTGTGATAAACAATATTTAGCTACAACTGCATGCGAAACAAACGAGATACCTTCAAATCCACGCGAAACACATGAATTGGTTCAAATGAATGCGATGTAGAAGGTTTAGCTTCAAATCCAAGCGAAACACATGATTTAGCTTCAAAAACTTGCGATATAAGTGATATAGATTCAAATACAGGCGAAACGAACGAGTTAGCTTCAAATCCAAGCGAAACACATGATTTAGCTTCAAATCCATGGGGTGTAGAAGGTTTAGCTTCAACTCCATGCGAACCACATTATTTAGGTGCAAAACAGTGCGAAGTAGAAGGCTCAGGTTCAAAGCCATGCGATTCATATGGTTCATCTTCAAATACTTGCGAAAGAAATGATTTAGCTTCAACTGCATGCGAAACAAACGAGTTAGCTTCAAATCCATGCGAAACACACGATTTAGCTTCCAATCATTGCGAAATAGAAGTCTTAGCTTCACATCCATGCGAAACAAATGATTTACCTTCATATACTTGCGGTATAAGTGATATAGCTTCAAATGCAGGCGAAACAAATGAGTTAGCTTCAAATCCGTGCGAGACACATGATTTTGCTTCAAATCAAAGCGAAGTAGAAGGCTTATCTTCAAACACATGCGAAACACATAATTTGCCGTCAAATAATTGCGGTATAAATGAAATAGCGTCAAATGCAGGCGAAACACACGAGTTAGCTTCAAGTCCAAACGACACACATGATTTAGCTTTAAATCCATGCGAAACACATGATCTATCTTCAAATTCATGCGGAGCACATGGTTTAGCATCAAATACATGCGAAACAAATTGTTTAGCCGAAGATACTTATGATATACATGACTTAGCTACAACTGCAGGCGAAACAAACGAGATAGCTTCAAATCCATATGAAACACATGATTTAGCTTCAAGTTCATGACAAAAACATGTGTTAACAACATATATTTTCGAAACAAATGGTTTAGATTCATATACTTGTGATAAACATGATTTAGCTTCAACTGCATGCGGAACATACGAGTTAGATTCGAATCCACGCGAAATACATTATTTAGCTTCAAGAAAATGCGAATTAGAAGGCTTAGCTTCAAATCCATGCGAAACAAATGGTTTAGCTACAAATACTTGTGATTTACATTATTTAGCTACAACTGCATGCGAAACAAACGAGTTAGCTTCAAATCCATGCGAAACACATGATTTAGCTTCAAATCAATGCTATGTAGAAGATTTAGCATCAAATCCATGCGGAACAAATGATTTAGATTCAGATAGTTGCGATGTAAGTGATATAGTTTCAAATGCAGGCGAAACAAACGAGGTAGCTTCAAATCCATGCGAAACAAATGATTTAGCTACAAATCAATGCGATGTAGAAGGTTTAGCTTCAAATCCATGCGTAACACATGATTTACCTTCAAATCAATTCGAAGTACACGGCTTAGATTCAAATCCATGCGAAACAAATTGTTTGGCTACTCTTACTTGTGTTATACGTTATTCAGATTCAACGGCATGCGCAACAAACGAGTCAGCTTCAAAAACATGCGAAACACATGATTTAGCAGCAAATCAATGCGATGTAGAAGGTTTAGCTTCAAATCCATGCGAAACACATTATTTAGCTGCAAATCAGTGCGAAGTAGAAGGCTCAGGTTCAAATCCATTTGATTCAAATGCTTCATATTCAAATACTTGTGAAAGACATGATTTAGCTTCAACTGCATGCGAAACAAACGAGTTAGCTTCAAATCAATTCGATGTAGAAAGTTTAGCTTCAAATCCATGCGAAACAAATGGTTGAGCTACAAATACTTGTGATATACATTATTTAGCTACAACTGCATGCGAAACAAACGAGTTAGCTTCAAATCCATGCGAAACACACGATTTAGATTCAAATCAATGCGATGTAGAAGGTTTAGCTTCAAATCCATGCGAAACACATTATCTAGCTGCAAATCAGTGCGAAGTAGATGGCTCAGGTTCAAATCCATGCGATTCAAATGGTTAATCTTCAAATACTTGTGAAAGACATGATTTAGCTTCAACTGCATGCGAAACAAACGAGTTAGCTTCAAATCAATGCGATGTAGAAAGTTTAGCTTCAAATCCATGCGAAAGACATGATTTAGCTTCAAATCAGTGCGTTCTAGGTGGCTTAGCATCAAAACCCATGCGAAACAAACGAGTTAGCTTCAAATCCATGCGAAACACATGATTTAGCTTCAAATCAATACGAAGTAGAAGGCTCAGGTTCAAATCCATGCGAAAAAAATGATTTAGCTTCAGATACTTGTGATATAAGTGGTATAGCTTCAAATGCAAGAGGAACGCACGAGATAGCTTCAAATTCATGCGAAACACATGATTTATTTTCAAATCAATGCGATGTAGAAGGTTTAGCTTCAAAATCCATGCAGAACACGTGATTTAGCTTTCAATTAATGCGAAGTAGAAGGCTTAGTTTCAAATCCATGCGAATCAAATGGATTAGCTTCAAATACTTGTGATATACGTTACTTACATTTAACTGCATGCGCAACGAACTAGTTAGCTTCAAATCCATGCGAAACACACGATTTAGCTTCAAATCAATACGAAGTAGAAGGTTTAGCTTCAAATCCATGCGAAGCAAATGATTAAGCTTCAAACACTTGGGGTGTAAGTGATATAGCTTCAAATGCCGACAAATCAAACGAGTTAGCTTCAAATCCATGGGAAACACACGATTTAGCTGCAAATCAATGCGATGTAGAAGGTTTAGCTTCAAATCCATGCGATACACAACATTTAGCCTCAAATCAATACGAAGTAGAAGGCTCAGGTTCAAATCCATGCGAAAAAAATGATTTAGCTTCAGATACTTGCGATATAAGTGGTATAGCTTCAAATGCAAGAGGAACGAACGAGATAGCTTCAAATCCATGCGAAACACATGATTTATTTTCAAATGAATGCGATGTAGAAGGTTCAGCTTCAAATCCATGCGACACATATGATTTAGCTTCAAATACTTGCGATATAAGTGATATAGCTTCAAAAGCAGGAGGAACAAACGAGATAGCTTCAATTCTATGCGAAACATATTATTTAGCTTCAAATCAATGCGAAGTAGAAGGCTTAGCTTCAAATCCATGCGAAACAAATGGTTTAGCTACAAATACTTGTGATAAACAATATTTAGCTACAACTGCATGCGAAACAAACGAGATACCTTGAAATCCACGCGAAACACATGAATTGGTTCAAATGAATGCGATGTAGAAGGTTTAGCTTCAAATCCAAGCGAAACACATGATTTAGCTTCAAATACTTGCGATATAAGTGATATAGATTCAAATACAGGCGAAACGAACGAGTTAGCTTCAAATCCATGCAAAACACATGATTAAGCTTCAAAACAATGCGAAGTAGAAGGCTTAGCTTCAAATCCATGCGAAACGAAAGATTTAGCTTCAAATCCATGCGAAACAAATGGTTTAGCTTCAAATACTTGTGATATACGTTATTTAGATTTAACTACATGGGCGACGAACTAGTTAGCTACAAATCCATGCGAAACACACGATTTAGCTTCAAATCAATACGAAGTAGAAGGTTTGGCTTCAAATCCATGCTAAGCAAATGATTTAGCTTCAAACAATTGGGGTATAAGTGATATTGCTTTAAATGCAGACTAATCAAACGAGTTAGCTTCAAATCCATGCGAAACACATAATTTAGCTTCAAATCAATGCGATGTAGAAGGTTTAGCTTCAAATCCAAGCGAAACACATGATTTAGCTTCAAATCCATGGGGTGTAGAAGGTTTAGCTTCAACTCCATGCGAACCACATTATTTAGGTGCAAACCAGTTCGAAGTAGAAGGCTCAGGTTCAAAGCCATGCGATTCATATGGTTCATCTTCAAATACTTGCGAAAGACATGATTTAGCTTCAACTGCATGCGAAACAAACGAGTTAGCTTCAAATCCATGCGAAACACATGATTTAGCTTCAAATCAATGCGATGTAGAAGGCTTAGCAACAAATCCATGCGAAACAAATGGTTTAGCTAGAAATACTTGTGATATACATTATTTAGCTACAACTGCATGCGAAACAAACTTGTTATCTTCAAATCCATGCGAAACACATGATTTAGCTTCAAATCAATGCGATGTAGAAGGTTTAGCTTTAAATCCATGCGATGTAGAAGGTTTAGCTTTAAATCCATGCGATACACAAGATTTAGCTTCAAATCAATGCGATGTAGAAGGTTTAGCTTCAAATCCATGCGAAACAAATGATTGTGTTTCAAACACTTGGGATATAGGTGATATAGCTTCAACTGCATGCGAAACAAACGAGTTACCTTCAAATCCACGCAAAACACATGATTTAGCTTCAAATCAATGCGCTGTAGAAGGTTTAGCTTCAAATCCATGCGAAACAAATGATTTAGCTTCAAATCAATGCGAAGTAGAAGGCTTAGCTACAAATCCGTGCGAAACAAATGATTTAGCTACAAATACTTGTGATATACATTATTTAGCTACAACTGCATGCGAAACAAACAAGTTAGATTCAAATCCATGCGAAACACATGATTTAGCTTCAAATCAATGCGATGTAGAAGGTTTAGCTTCAAATCCATGCGATGCACAAGATTTAGCTTTAAATCAATTCGATGTAGAAGGTTCAGCTTCAAATCCATGCGACACATATGATTTAGCTTCAAATACTTGCGATATAAGTGATATAGCTTCAAAAGCAGGAGGAACAAACGAGATAGCTTCAATTCTATGCGAAACATATGATTTAGCTTCAAATCAATGCGAAGTAGAAGGCTTAGCTTCAAATCCATGCGAAACAAATGGTTTGGCTACAAATACTTGTGATAAACAATATTTAGCTACAACTGCATGCGAAACAAACGAGATACCTTCAAATCCACGCGAAACACATGAATTGGTTCAAATGAATGCGATGTAGAAGGTTTAGCTTCAAATCCAAGCGAAACACATGATTTAGCTTCAAAAACTTGCGATATAAGTGATATAGATTCAAATACAGGCGAAACGAACGAGTTAGCTTCAAATCCAAGCGAAACACATGATTTAGCTTCAAATCCATGGGGTGTAGAAGGTTTAGCTTCAACTCCATGCGAACCACATTATTTAGGTGCAAAACAGTGCGAAGTAGAAGGCTCAGGTTCAAAGCCATGCGATTCATATGGTTCATCTTCAAATACTTGCGAAAGAAATGATTTAGCTTCAACTGCATGCGAAACAAACGAGTTAGCTTCAAATCCATGCGAAACACACGATTTAGCTTCCAATCATTGCGAAATAGAAGTCTTAGCTTCACATCCATGCGAAACAAATGATTTACCTTCATATACTTGCGGTATAAGTGATATAGCTTCAAATGCAGGCGAAACAAATGAGTTAGCTTCAAATCCGTGCGAGACACATGATTTTGCTTCAAATCAAAGCGAAGTAGAAGGCTTATCTTCAAACACATGCGAAACACATTATTTGCCGTCAAATAATTGCGGTATAAATGAAATAGCGTCAAATGCAGGCGAAACACACGAGTTAGCTTCAAGTCCAAACGACACACATGATTTAGCTTTAAATCCATGCGAAACACATGATCTATCTTCAAATTCATGCGGAGCACATGGTTTAGCATCAAATACATGCGAAACAAATTGTTTAGCCGAAGATACTTATGATATACATGACTTAGCTACAACTGCAGGCGAAACAAACGAGATAGCTTCAAATCCATATGAAACACATGATTTAGCTTCAAGTTCATGACAAAAACATGTGTTAACAACATATATTTTCGAAACAAATGGTTTAGATTCATATACTTGTGATAAACATGATTTAGCTTCAACTGCATGCGGAACATACGAGTTAGATTCGAATCCACGCGAAATGCATTATTTAGCTTCAAGACAATGCGAATTAGAAGGCTTAGCTTCAAATCCATGCGAAACAAATGGTTTAGCTACAAATACTTGTGATTTACATTATTTAGCTACAACTGCATGCGAAACAAACGAG
>NW_027476699.1:0-93424 GCF_051020955.1 Megalopta genalis | reverse complement strand
AATTCAAAGCTAATACGTGTATTTCGTACGAATCTGAAGCTAAATTGTACATTTCGCATGAATTTGAAGCAAATTCGTTTCTTTAAAATCGCTATTTCGCACGAATTTGAAGCCAAATCGTGTATATCGCATGATATTGAAGTTAAATCGCTTTTTCGCGTGAATTCAAAGCTAATACGTGTATTTCGTACGAATCTGAAGCTAAATTGTTCATTTCGCATGAATTTGAAGCAAATTCGTTTCTTTAAAATCGCTATTTCGCACGAATTTGAAGCCAAATCGTGTATATCGCATGATATTGAAGTTAAATCGCTTTTTTCGCGTGAATTCAAAGCTAAATCGTGTATTTCGTACGAATCTGAAGCTAAATTGTTCATTTCGCATGAATTTGAAGCAAATTCGTTTCTTTAAAATCGCTATTTCGCACGAATTTGAAGCCAAATCGTGTATATCGCATGATACTGAAGTTAAATCGCTTTTTTCGCGTGAACTCAAAGCTAATACGTGTATTTCGTACGAATCTGAAGCTAAATTGTTCATTTCGCATGAATTTGAAGCTAATTCGTTTCCTTAAAATCGCTATTTCGCACGAATTTGAAGCCAGATCGTGTATATCGCATGATATTGAAGTTAAATCGTTTTGTTTCGCGTGAATTTAAAGCTAATTCGTGTATTTCGTACGAATCTGAAGATAAATTGTTCATTTCGCATGAATTTGAAGCAAATTCGTTTCTTTAAAATCGCTATTTCGCACGAATTTGAAGCCAAATCGTGTATATCGCATGATATTGAAGTTAAATCGTTTGTTTCGCGTGAATTCAAAGCTAATTCGTGTATTTCGTACGAATCTGAAGCTAAATTGTTCATTTCGCATGAATTTGAAGCAAATTCGTTTCTTTAAAATCGCTATTCGCACGAATTTGAAGCCAAATCGTGTATATCGCATGATATTGAAGTTAAATCGCTTTTTTCGCGTGAATTCAAGCTAATACGTGTATTTCGTACGAATCTGAAGCTAAATTGTTCATTTCGCATGAATTTGTAGCAAATTCGTTTGTTTAATATCGCTATTTCGCACGAATTTGAAGCCAAATCGTGTATATCGCATGATATTGAAAGTTAAATCGCTTTTTTCGCGTGAATTCAAAGCTAATTCGTGTATTTCGTACGAATCTGAAGCTAAATTGTTCATTTCGCATGAATTTGAAGCAAATTCGTTTGTTTAAAATCGCTATTTCGCACGAATTTGAAGCCAAATCGTGTATATCGCATGATATTGAAGTTAAATCGCCTTTTTCGCGTGAATTCAAAGCTAAATCGTGTATTTCGTACGAATCTGAAGCTAAATTGTTCATTTCGCATGAATTTGAAGCAAATTCGTTTCTTTAAAATCGCAATTCGCACGAATTTGAAGCCAAATCGTGAATATCGCATGATATTGAAAGTTAAATCGCTTTTTTCGCGTGAATTCAAAGCTAATTCGTGTATTTCGTACGAATCTGAAGCTAAATTGTTCATTTCGCATGAATTTGAAGCAAATTCGTTTCTTTAAAATCGCTATTTCGCACGAATTTGAAGCCAAATCGTGTATATCGCATGATATTGAAGTTAAATCGCTTTTTTCGCGTGAATTCAAAGCTAATACGTGTATTTCGTACGAATCTGAAGCTAAATTGTTCATTTCGCATGAATTTGTAGCAAATTCGTTTGTTTAATATCGCTATTTCGCACGAATTTGAAGCCAAATCGTGTATATCGCATGATATTGAAAGTTAAATCGCTTTTTCGCGTGAATTCAAAGCTAATTCGTGTATTTCGTACGAATCTGAAGCTAAATTGTTCATTTCGCATGAATTTGAAGCAAATTCGTTTGTTTAAAATCGCTATTTCGCACGAATTTGAAGCCAAATCGTGTATATCGCATGATATTGAAGTTAAATCGCTTTTTTCGCGTGAATTCAAAGCTAAATCGTGTATTTCGTACGAATCTGAATCTAAATTGTTCATTTCGCATGAATTTGAAGCAAATTCGTTTCTTTAAAATCGCTATTTCGCACGAATTTGAAGCCAAATCGTGTATATCGCATGATATTGAAGTTAAATCGCTTTTTTCGCGTGAATTCAAAGCTAATACGTGTATTTCGTACGAATCTGAAGCTAAATTGTTCATTTCGCATGAATTTGAAGCAAATTCGTTTCTTTAAAATCGCTATTTCGCACGAATTTGAAGCCAAATCGTGTATATCGCATGATATTGAAGTTAAATCGCTTTTTTCGCGTGAATTCAAAGCTAATACGTGTATTTCGTACGAATCTGAAGCTAAATTGTTCATTTCGCATGAATTTGAAGCAAATTCGTTTCTTTAAAATCGCTATTTCGCACGAATTTGAAGCCAAATCGTGTATATCGCATGATATTGAAGTTAAATCGCTTTTTCGCGTGAATTCAAAGCTAAATCGTGTATTTCGTACGAATCTGAAGCTAAATTGTTCATTTCGCATGAATTTGAAGCAAATTCGTTTCTTTAAAATCGCTATTTCGCACGAATTTGAAGCCAAATCGTGTATATCGCATGATACTGAAGTTAAATCGCTTTTTTCGCGTGAACTCAAAGCTAATACGTGTATTTCGTACGAATCTGAAGCTAAATTGTTCATTTCGCATGAATTTGAAGCTAATTCGTTTCTTTAAAATCGCTATTTCGCACGAATTTGAAGCCAGATCGTGTATATCGCATGATATTGAAGTTAAATCGTTTGTTTCGCGTGAATTTAAAGCTAATTCGTGTATTTCGTACGAATCTGAAGATAAATTGTTCATTTCGCATGAATTTGAAGCAAATTCGTTTCTTTAAAATCGCTATTTCGCACGAATTTGAAGCCAAATCGTGTATATCGCATGATATTGAAGTTAAATCGTTTGTTTCGCGTGAATTCAAAGCTAATTCGTGTATTTCGTACGAATCTGAAGCTAAATTGTTCATTCGCATGAATTTGAAGCAAATTCGTTTCTTTAAAATCGCTATTTCGCACGAATTTGAAGCCAAATCGTGTATATCGCATGATATTGAAGTTAAATCGCTTTTTCCGCGTGAATTCAAAGCTAATACGTGTATTTCGTACGAATCTGAAGCTAAATTGTTCATTTCGCATGAATTTGTAGCAAATTCGTTTGTTTAATATCGCTATTTCGCACGAATTTGAAGCCAAATCGTGTATATCGCATGATATTGAAAGTTAAATCGCTTTTTTCGCGTGAATTCAAAGCTAATTCGTGTATTTCGTACGAATCTGAAGCTAATTGTTCATTTCGCATGAATTTGAAGCAAATTCGTTTCTTTAAAATCGCTATTTCGCACGAATTTGAAGCCAAATCGTGTATATCGCATGATATTGAAGTTAAATCGCTTTTTTCGCGTGAATTCAAGCTAAATCGTGTATTTCGTACGAATCTGAATCTAAATTGTTCATTTCGCATGAATTTGAAGCAAATTCGTTTCTTTAAAATCGCTATTTCGCACGAATTTGAAGCCAAATCGTGTATATCGCATGATATTGAAGTTAAATCGCTTTTTTCGCGTGAATTCAAAGCTAATACGTGTATTTCGTACGAATCTGAAGCTAAATTGTTCATTTCGCATGAATTTGAAGCAAATTCGTTTCTTTAAAATCGCTATTTCGCACGAATTTGAAGCCAGATCGTGTATATCGCATGATATTGAAGTTAAATCGTTTGTTTCGCGTGAATTTAAAGCTAATTTGTGTATTTCGTACGAATCTGAAGCTAAATTGTACATTTCGCATGAATTTGAAGCAAATTCGTTTCTTTAAAATCGCTATTTCGCACGAATTTGAAGCCAAATCGTGTATATCGCATGATATTGAAGTTAAATCGTTTTTTTCGCGTGAATTCAAAGCTAATACGTGTATTTCGTACGAATCTGAAGCTAAATTCTTCATTTCGCATGAATTTGAAGCAAATTCGTTTCTTTAAAATCGCTATTTCGCACGAATTTGAAGCCAAATCGTGTATATCGCATGATATTGAAGTTAAATCGCTTTTTTCGCGTGAATTCAAAGCTAATACGTGTATTTCGTACGAATCTGAAGCTAAATTGTTCATTTTCGCATGAATTTGAAGCAAATTCGTTTCTTTAAAATCGCTATTTCGCACGAATTTGAAGCCAGATCGTGTATATCGCATGATATTGAAGTTAAATCGTTTGTTTCGCGTGAATTTAAAGCTAATTCGTGTATTTCGTACGAATCTGAAGCTAAATTGTTCATTTCGCATGAATTTGAAGCAAATTCGTTTGTTTAAAATCGCTATTTCGCACAAATTTGAAGCCAAATCGTGTATATCGCATGATATTGAAGTTAAATCGCTTTCTTCGTGTGAATTTAAAGCTAATTCGTGTATTTCGTACGAATCTGAAGCTAAATTGTTCATTTCGCATGAATTTGAAGCAAATTCGTTTCTTTAAAATCGCTATTTCGCACGAATTTGAAGCCAAATCGTGTATATCGCATGATATTGAAAGTTAAATCGCTTTTTTCGCGTGAATTCAAAGCTAATTCGTGTATTTCGTACGAATCTGAAGCTAAATTGTTCATTTCGCATGAATTTGAAGCAAATTCGTTTCTTTAAAATCGCTATTTCGCACGAATTTGAAGCCAAATCGTGTATATCGCATGATATTGAAGTTAAATCGCTTTTTTCGCGTGAATTCAAAGCTAATACGTGTATTTCGTACGAATCTGAAGCTAATTGTTCATTTCGCATGAATTTGTAGCAAATTCGTTTGTTTAAAATCGCTATTTCGCACGAATTTGAAGCCAAATCGTGTATATCGCATGATATTGAAAGTTAAATCGCTTTTTTCGCGTGAATTCAAAGCTAATTCGTGTATTTCGTACGAATCTGAAGCTAAATTGTTCATTTCGCATGAATTTGAAGCAAATTCGTTTGTTTAAAATCGCTATTTCGCACGAATTTGAAGCCAAATCGTGTATATCGCATGATATTGAAGTTAAATCGCTTTCTTCGTGTGAATTTGAAGCTAATTCGTGTATTTCGTACGAATCTGAAGCTAACTTGTTCATTTCGCATGAATTTGAAGCAAATTCGTTTCTTTAAAATCGCTATTTCGCACGAATTTGAAGCCAAATCGTGTATATCGCATGATATTGAAGATAAATCGCTTTTTTCGCGTGAATTCAAAGCTAATACGTGTATTTCGTACGAATCTGAAGCTAAATTGTTCATTTCGCATGAATTTGAAGCAAATTCGTTTCTTTAAAATCGCTATTTCGCACGAATTTGAAGCCAAATCGTGTATATCGCATGATATTGAAGTTAAATCGCTTTTTTCGCGTGAATTCAAAGCTAATTCGTGTATTTCGTACGAATCTGAAGCTAAATTGTTCATTTCGCATGAATTTGAAGCAAATTCGTTTCTTTAAAATCGCTATTTCGCACGAATTTGAAGCCAAATCGTGTATATCGCATGATATTGAAGTTAAATCGCTTTTTTCGCGTGATTTTAAAGCTAATTCGTGTATTTCGTACGAATCTGAAGCTAACTTGTTCATTTCGCATGAATTTGAAGCAAATTCGTTTCTTTGAAATCACTATTCGGACGAATTTGAAGCCAATCGTGTATATCGCATGATATTGAAGTTAAATCGCTTTTTTCGCGTGAATTCAAAGCTAATTCGTGTATTTCGTTCGAATCTGAAGCTAAATTGTTCATTTCGCATGAAGTTGAAGCAAATTCGTTTCTTTAAAATCGCTATTTCGCACGAATTTGAAGCCAAATCGTGTATATCGCATGATATTGAAGTTAAATCGCTTTTTTCGCGTGAATTCAAAGCTAATTCGTGTATTTCGTACGAATCTGAAGCTAAATTGTTCATTTCGCATGAATTTGAATCAAATTCGTTTCTTTAAAATCGCTATTTCGCACGAATTTGAAGCCAAATCGTGTATATCGCATGATATTGAAGTTAAATCGCTTTTTTCGCGAGAATTCAAAGCTAATTCGTGTATTTCGTACGAATCTGAAGCTAAATTGTTCATTTCGCATGAATTTGAAGCAAATTCGTTTGTTTAAAATCGCTATTTCGCACGAATTTGAAGCCAAATCGTGTATATCGCATGATATTGAAGTTAAATCGCTTTTTTCGCGTGAATTCAAAGCTAAATCGTGTATTTCGTACGAATCTGAATCTAAATTGTTCATTTCGCATGAATTTGAAGCAAATTCGTTTCTTTAAAATCGCTATTTCGCACGAATTTGAAGCCAGATCGTGTATTTCGTTCGAATCTGATGCTATATTGTTCATTTCGCATGAATTTGAAGCAAATTTGTTTCTTTAAAATCGCTATTTCGCACAAATTTGAAACCAAATCGTGTATATCGCATGATATTGAGTTAAATCGCTTTCTTCGTGTGAATTTGAAGCTAATTCGTGTATTTCGTACGAATCTGAAGCTAACTTGTTCATTTCGCATGAATTTGAAGCAAATTCGTTTCTTTAAAATCGCTATTTCGCACGAATTTGAAGCGAAATCGTGTATATCGCATGATATTGAAAGTTAAATCGCTTTTTTCGCGTGAATTCAAGCTAATTCGTGTATTTCATACGAATCTGAAGCTAAATTGTTCATTTCGCATGAATTTGAAGCAAATTCGTTTCTTTAAAATCGCTATTTCGCACGAATTTGAAGCCAAATCGTGTATATCGCATGATATTGAAGATAAATCGCTTTTTCGCGTGAATTCAAAGCTAATACGTGTATTTCGTACGAATCTGAAGCTAAATTGTTCATTTCGCATGAATTTGAAGCAAATTCGTTTCTTTAAAATCGCTATTTCGCACGAATTTGAAGCCAATCGTGTATATCGCATGATATTGAAGTTAAATCGCTTTTTTCGCGTGAATTCAAAGCTAATTCGTGTATTTCGTACGAATCTGAAGCTAAATTGTTCATTTCGCATGAATTTGAAGTAAATTCGTTTCTTTAAAATCGCTATTTCGCACGAATTTGAAGCCAAATCGTGTATATCGCATGATATTGAAGTTAAATCGCTTTTTTCGCGTGAATTTAAAGCTAATTCGTGTATTTCGTACGAATCTGAAGCTAACTTGTTCATTTCGCATGAATTTGAAGCAAATTCGTTTCTTTGAAATCACTATTTCGGACGAATTTGAAGCCAAATCGTGTATATCGCATGATATTGAAGTTAAATCGCTTTTTTCGCGTGAATTCAAAGCTAATTCGTGTATTTCGTTCGAATCTGAAGCTAAATTGTTCATTTCGCATGAAGTTGAAGCAAATTCGTTTCTTTAAAATCGCTATTTCGCACGAATTTGAAGCCAAATCGTGTATATCGCATGATATTGAAGTTAAATCGCTTTTTTCGCGTGAATTCAAAGCTAATTCGTGTATTTCGTACGAATCTGAAGCTAAATTGTTCATTTCGCATGAATTTGAATCAAATTCGTTTCTTTAAAATCGCTATTTCGCACGAATTTGAAGCCAAATCGTGTATATCGCATGATATTGAAGTTAAATCGCTTTTTTCGCGAGAATTCAAAGCTAATTCGTGTATTTCGTACGAATCTGCAGCTAAATTGTTCATTTCGTATGAAATTGAAGCAAATTCGTTTCTTTAAAATTGCTATTTCGCACGAATTTGAAGCCAAATCGTGTATATCGCATGATATTGAAGTTAAATCGCTTTCTTCGTGTGAATTTAAAGCTAATTCGTGTATTTCGTACGAATCTGAAGCTAAATTGTTCATTTCGCATGAATATGAAGCAAATTCGTTTGTTTAAAATCGCTATTTCGCACGAATTTGAAGCCAAATCGTGTATATCGCATGATATTGAAAGTTAAATCGCTTTTTTCGCGTGAATTCAAAGCTAATTCGTGTATTTCGTACGAATCTGAAGCTAAATTGTTCATTTCGCATGAATTTGAAGCAAATTCGTTTCTTTAAAATCGCTATTTCGCACGAATTTGAAGCCAAATCGTGTATATCGCATGATATTGAAGTTAAATCGCTTTTTTCGCGTGAATTCAAAGCTAAATCGTGTATTTCGTACGAATCTGAATCTAAATTGTTCATTTCGCATGAATTTGAAGCAAATTCGTTTCTTTAAAATCGCTATTTCGCATGAATTCGAAGCCAAATCGTGTATATCGCATGATATTGAAGTTAAATCGCTTTTCTCGCGTGAATTCAAAGCTAATTCGTGTATTTCGTACGAATCTGAAGCTAAATTGTTCATTTCGCATGAATTTGAAGCAAATTCGTTTGCTTAAAATCGCTATTTCGCACAAATTTGAAGCCAAGTCGTGTATATCGCATGATATTGAAGTTAAATCGCTTTCTTCGTGTGAATTTAAAGCTAATTCGTGTATTTCGTACGAATCTGAAGCTAAATTGTTCATTTCGCATGAGTTTGAAGCAAATTCGTTTCTTTAAAATCGCTATTTCGCACGAATTTGAAGCCAAATCGTGTATATCGCATGATATTGAAAGTTAAATCGCTTTTTTCGCGTGAATTCAAAGCTAATTCGTGTATTTCGTACGAATCTGAAGCTAAATTGTTCATTTCGCATGAATTTGAAGCAAATTCGTTTCTTTAAAATCGCTATTTCGCACGAATTTGAAGCCAAATCGTGTATATCGCATGATATTGAAGTTAAATCGCTTTTTTCGCGTGAATTCAAAGCTAAATCGTGTATTTCGTACGAATCTGAATCTAAATTGTTCATTTCGCATGAATTTGAAGCAAATTCGTTTCTTCAAAATCGCTATTTCGCACGAATTTGAAGCCAGATCGTGTATTTCGTTCGAATCTGATGCTATATTGTTCATTTCGCATGAATTTGAAGCAAATTTGTTTCTTTAAAATCGCTATTTCGCACAAATTTGAAACCAAATCGTGTATATCGCATGATATTGAAGTTAAATCGCTTTCTTCGTGTGAATTTGAAGCTAATTCGTGTATTTCGTACGAATCTGAAGCTAACTTGTTCATTTCGCATGAATTTGAAGCAAATTCGTTTCTTTAAAATCGCTATTTCGCACGAATTTGAAGCGAAATCGTGTATATCGCATGATATTGAAAGTTAAATCGCTTTTTTCGCTTGAATTCAAAGCTAATTCGTGTATTTCATACGAATCTGAAGCTAAATTGTTCATTTCGCATGAATTTGAAGCAAATTCGTTTCTTTAAAATTGCTATTTCGCACGAATTTGAAGCCAAATCGTGTATATCGCATGATATTGAAGTTAAATCGCTTTCTTCGTGTGAATTTAAAGCTAATTCGTGTATTTCGTACGAATCTGAAGCTAAATTGTTCATTTCGCATGAATATGAAGCAAATTCGTTTGTTTAAAATCGCTATTTCGCACGAATTTGAAGCCAAATCGTGTATATCGCATGATATTGAAAGTTAAATCGCTTTTTTCGCGTGAATTCAAAGCTAATTCGTGTATTTCGTACGAATCTGAAGCTAAATTGTTCATTTCGCATGAATTTGAAGCAAATTCGTTTCTTTAAAATCGCTATTTCGCACGAATTTGAAGCCAAATCGTGTATATCGCATGATATTGAAGTTAAATCGCTTTTTTCGCGTTAATTCAAAGCTAAATCGTGTATTTCGTACGAATCTGAATCTAAATTGTTCATTTCGCATGAATTTGAAGCAAATTCGTTTCTTTAAAATCGCTATTTCGCATGAATTCGAAGCCAAATCGTGTATATCGCATGATATTGAAGTTAAATCGCTTTTCTCGCGTGAATTCAAAGCTAATTCGTGTATTTCGTACGAATCTGAAGCTAAATTGTTCATTTCGCATGAATTTGAAGCAAATTCGTTTGCTTAAAATCGCTATTTCGCACAAATTTGAAGCCAAGTCGTGTATATCGCATGATATTGAAGTTAAATCGCTTTCTTCGTGTGAATTTAAGCTAATTCGTGTATTTCGTACGAATCTGAAGCTAAATTGTTCATTTCGCATGAGTTTGAAGCAAATTCGTTTCTTTAAAATCGCTATTTCGCACGAATTTGAAGCCAAATCGTGTATATCGCATGATATTGAAAGTTAAATCGCTTTTTTCGCGTGAATTCAAGCTAATTCGTGTATTTCGTACGAATCTGAAGCTAAATTGTTCATTTCGCATGAATTTGAAGCAAATTCGTTTCTTTAAAATCGCTATTTCGCACGAATTTGAAGCCAAATCGTGTATATCGCATGATATTGAAGTTAAATCGCTTTTTCGCGTGAATTCAAAGCTAAATCGTGTATTTCGTACGAATCTGAATCTAAATTGTTCATTTCGCATGAATTTGAAGCAAATTCGTTTCTTCAAAATCGCTATTTCGCACGAATTTGAAGCCAGATCGTGTATTTCGTTCGAATCTGATGCTATATTGTTCATTTCGCATGAATTTGAAGCAAATTTGTTTCTTTAAAATCGCTATTTCGCACAAATTTGAAACCAAATCGTGTATATCGCATGATATTGAAGTTAAATCGCTTTTTTCGCGTGAATTCAAAGCTAATTCGTGTATTTCGTACGAATCTGAAGCTAAATTGTTCATTTCGCATGAATTTGAAGCAAATTCGTTTCTTTAAAATCGCTATTCGCACGAATTTGAAGCCAAATCGTGTATATCGCACGATATTGAAGTTAAATCGCTTTTTTCGCGTGAATTTAAAGCTAATTCGTGTATTTCGTACGAATCTGAAGCTAACTTGTTCATTTCGCATGAAGTTGAAACAAATTCGTTTCTTTAAAATCGCTATTTCGCACGAATTTGAAGCCAAATCGTGTATATCGCATGATATTGAAGTTAAATCGCTTTTTTCGCGTGAATTCAAAGCTAATTCGTGTATTTCGTACGAATCTGAAGCTAAATTGTTCATTTCGCATGAATTTGAATCAAATTCGTTTCTTTAAAATCGCTATTTCGCATGAATTTGAAGCCAAATCGTGTATATCGCATGATATTGAAGTTAAATCGCTATTTTCGCGTGAATTCAAAGCTAATACGTGTATTTCGTGCGAATCTGAAGCTAACTTGTTCATTTCGCATGAATTTGAAGCAAATTCGTATCTTTGAAATCGCTATTTCGCACGAATTTGATGCCAAATCGTGTATATCGCATGATATTGAAGTTAAATCGCTTTTTTCGCGAGAATTCAAAGCTAATTCGTGTATTTCGTACGAATCTGCAGCTAAATTGTTCATTTCGTATGAAATTGAAGCAAATTCGTTTCTTTAAAATTGCTATTTCGCACGAATTTGAAGCCAAATCGTGTATATCGCATGATATGAAGTTAAATCGCTTTCTTCGTGTGAATTTAAAGCTAATTCGTGTATTTCGTACGAATCTGAAGCTAAATTGTTCATTTCGCATGAATATGAAGCAAATTCGTTTGTTAAAATCGCTATTTCGCACGAATTTGAAGCCAAATCGTGTATATCGCATGATATTGAAAGTTAAATCGCTTTTTTCGCGTGAATTCAAAGCTAATTCGTGTATTTCGTACGAATCTGAAGCTAAATTGTTCATTTCGCATGAATTTGAAGCAAATTCGTTTCTTTAAAATCGCTATTTCGCACGAATTTGAAGCCAAATCGTGTATATCGCATGATATTGAAGTTAAATCGCTTTTTTCGCGTGAATTCAAAGCTAATACGTGTATTTCGTACGAATCTGAAGCTAAATTGTTCATTTCGCATGAATTTGAAGCAAATTCGTTTCTTTAAAATCGCTATTTCGCATGAATTCGAAGCCAAATCGTGTATATCGCATGATATTGAAGTTAAATCGCTTTTCTCGCGTGAATTCAAAGCTAATTCGTGTATTTCTTACGAATCTGAAGCTAAATTGTTCATTTCGCATGAATTTGAAGCAAATTCGTTTCTTTAAAATCGCTATTTCGCACGAATTTGAAGCCAAATCGTGTATATCGCATGATATTGAAGTTAAATCGCTTTTTTCGCGTGAATTCAAGGCTAATACGTGTATTTCGTACGAATCTGAAGCTAAATTGTTCATTTCGCATGAATTTGAAGCAAATTCGTTTCTTTAAAATCGCTATTTCGCGTGAATTCAAAGCTAATTCGAGTATTTCGTTCGAATCTGATGCTATATTGTTCATTTCGCATGAATTTGAAGCAAATTTGTTTCTTTAAAATCGCTATTTCGCACAAATTTGAAACCAAATCGTGTATATCGCATGATATTGAAGTTAAATCGCTTTCTTCGTGTGAATTTGAAGCTAATTCGTGTATTTCGTACGAATCTGAAGCTAACTTGTTCATTTCGCATGAATTTGAAGCAAATTCGTTTCTTTAAAATCGCTATTTCGCACGAATTTGAAGCGAAATCGTGTATATCGCATGATATTGAAAGTTAAATCGCTTTTTTCGCGTGAATTCAAAGCTAATTCGTGTATTTCATACGAATCTGAAGCTAAATTGTTCATTTCGCATGAATTTGAAGCAAATTCGTTTCTTTAAAATCGCTATTCGCACGAATTTGAAGCCAAATCGTGTATATCGCATGATATTGAAGTTAAATCGCTTTTTTCGCGTGAATTCAAAGCTAATACGTGTAATCCGTACGAATCTGAAGCTAAATTGTTCATTTCGCATGAATTTGAAGCAAATTCGTTTCTTTAAAATCGCTATTTCGCACGAATTTGAAGCCAAATCGTGTATATCGCATGACATTGAAGTTAAATCGCTTTTTTCGCGTGAATTCGAAGCTAATTCGTGTATTTCGTACGAATCTGAAGCTAAATTGTTCATTTCGCATGAATTTGAAGCAAATTCGTTTCTTTAAAATCGCTATTTCGCACGAATTTGAAGCCAAATCGTGTATATCGCATGATATCGAAGTTAAATCGCTTTTTTCGCGTGAATTCAAAGCTAATTCGTGTATTTCGTTCGAATCTGAAGCTAAATTGTTCATTTCGCATGAATTTGAAGCAAATTTGTTTCTTTAAAATCGCTATTTCGCACAAATTTGAAGCCAAATCGTGTATATCGCATGATATTGAAGTTAAATCGCTTTCTTCGTGTGAATTTAAAGCTAATTCGTGTATTTCGTACGAATCTGAAGCTAAATTGTTCATTTCGCATGAATATGAAGCAAATTCGTTTCTTTAAAATCGCTATTTCGCACGAATTTGAAGCCAAATCGTGTATATCGCATGATATTGAAGTTAAATCGCTTTTTTCGCGTGAATTCAAAGCTAATTCGTGTATTTCGTACGAATCTGAAGCTAAATTGTTCATTTCGCATGAATTTGAAGCAAATTCGTTTCTTTAAAATCGCTATTTCGCACGAATTTGAAGCCAAATCGTGTATATCGCATGATATTGAAAGTTAAATCGTTTGTTTCGCGTGAATTCAAAGCTAATTCGTGTATTTCGTACGAATCTGAAGCTAAATTGTTCATTTCGCATGAATTTGAAGCAAATTCGTTTCTTTAAAATCGCTATTTCGCACGAATTGAAGCCAAATCGTGTATATCGCATGATATTGAAGTTAAATCGCTATTTTCGCGTGAATTCAAAGCTAATTCGTGTATTTCGTTCGAATCTGAAGCTAAATTGTTCATTTCGCATGAAGTTGAAGCAAATTGGTTTCTTTAAAATCGCTATTTCGCAAGATTTGAAGCCAAATCGTGTATATCGCATGATATTGAAGTTAAATCGCTTTTTTCGCGTGAATTCAAAGCTAATTCGTGTATTTCGTACGAATCTGAAGCTAAATTGTTCATTTCGCATGAATTTGAATCAAATTCGTTTCTTTAAAATCGCTATTTCGCACGAATTTGAAGCCAAATCGTGTATATCGCATGATATTGAAGTTAAATCGCTATTTTCGCGTGAATTCAAAGCTAATACGTGTATTTCGTGCGAATCTGAAGCTAACTTGTTCATTTCGCATGAATTTGAAGCAAATTCGTTTCTTTGAAATCGCTATTTCGCACGAATTTGATGCCAAAACGTGTATATCGCATGATATTGAAGTTAAATCGCTTTTTTCGCGAGAATTCAAAGCTAATTCGTGTATTTCGTACGAATCTGCAGCTAAATTGTTCATTTCGTATGAATTTGAAGCAAATTCGTTTGTTAAAATCGCTATTTCGCACGAATTTGAAGCCAAATCGTGTATATCGCATGATATTGAAAGTTAAATCGCTTTTTTCGCGTGAATTCAAAGCTAATTCGTGTATTTTGTACGAATCTGAAGCTAAATTGTTCATTTCGCATGAATTTGAAGCAAATTCGTTTCTTTAAAATCGCTATTTCGCACGAATTTGAAGCCAAATCGTGTATATCGCATGATATTGAAGTTAAATCGCTTTTTTCGCGTGAATTCAAAGCTAATACGTGTATTTCGTACGAATCTGAAGCTAAATTGTTCATTTCGCATGAATTTGAAGCAAATTCGTTTCTTTAAAATCGCTATTTCGCATGAATTTGAAGCCAAATCGTGTATATCGCATGATATTGAAGTTAAATCGCTTTTTTCGCGTGAATTCAAAGCTAATTCGTGTATTTCTTACGAATCTGAAGCTAAATTGTTCATTTCGCATGAATTTGAAGCAAATTCGTTTCTTTAAAATCGCTATTTCGCACGAATTTGAAGCCAAATCGTGTATATCGCATGATATTGAAGTTAAATCGCTTTTTTCGCGTGAATTCAAGGCTAATACGTGTATTTCGTACGAATCTGAAGCTAAATTGTTCATTTCGCATGAATTTGATGCAAATTCGTTTCTTTAAAATCGCTATTTCGCGTGAATTCAAAGCTAATTCGTGTATTTCGTTCGAATCTGATGCTATATTGTTCATTTCGCATGAATTTGAAGCAAATTTGTTTCTTTAAAATCGCAATTTCGCACAAATTTGATACCAAATCGTGTATATCGCATGATATTGAAGTTAAATCGCTTTCTTCGTGCGAATTTGAAGCTAATTCGTGTATTTCGTACGAATCTGAAGCTAACTTGTTCATTTCGCCTGAATTTGAAGCAAATTCGTTTCTTTAAAATCGCTATTCGCACGAATTTGAAGCGAAATCGTGTATATCGCATGATATTGAAAGTTAAATCGCTTTTTTCGCGTGAATTCAAAGCTAATTCGTGTATTTCATACGAATCTGAAGCTAAATTGTTCATTTCGCATGAATTTGAAGCAAATTCGTTTCTTTAAAATCGCTATTTCGCACGAATTTGAAGCCAAATCGTGTATATCGCATGATATTGAAGTTAAATCGCTTTTTTCGCGTGAATTCAAAGCTAATGCGTGTAATCCGTACGAATGTGAAGCTAAATTGTTCATTTCGCATGAATGTGAAGCAAATTCGTTTCTTTAAAATCGCTATTTCGCACGAATTTGAAGCCAAATCGTGTATATCGCATGGCATTGAAGATAAATCGCTTTTTTCGCGTGAATTCGAAGCTAATTCGTGTATTTCGTACGAATCTGAAGCTAAATTGTTCATTTCGCATGAATTTGAATCAAATTCGTTTCTTTAAAATCGCTATTTCGCACGAATTTGAAGCCAAATCGTGTATATCGCATGATATTGAAGTTAAAGCGCTATTTTCGCGTGAATTCAAAGCTAATACGTGTATTTCGTACGAATCTGAAGCTAACTTGTTCATTTCGCATGAATTTGAAGCAAATTCGTTTGTTTAAAATCGCTATTTCGCACGAATTTGAAGCCAAATCGTGTATATCGCATGATATCGAAGTTAAATCGCTTTTTTCGCGTGAATTCAAAGCTAATTCGTGTATTTCGTACGAATCTGAAGCTAAATTGTTCATTTCGCATGAATTTGAATCAAATTCGTTTGTTTAAAATCGCTATTTCGCACGAATTTGAAGCCAAATCATGTATATCGCATGATATTGAAAGTTAAATCGCTTTTTTCGCGAGAATTCAAAGCTAATTCGTGTATTTCGTACGAATCTGAAGCTAACTTGTTCATTTCGCATGAATTTGAAGCAAATTCGTTTCTTTGAAATCACTATTTCGCACGAATTTGAAGCCAAATCGTGTATATCGCATGATATTGAAGTTAAATCGCTTTTTTCGCGTGAATTTAAAGCTAATTCGTGTAGTTCGTACGAATCTGAAGCTAACTTGTTCATTTCGCATGAATTTGAAGCAAATTCGTTTCTTTGAAATCACTATTTCGGACGAATTTGAAGCCAAATCGTGTATATCGCATGATATTGAAGTTAAATCGCTATTTTCGCGTGAATTCAAAGCTAATTCGTGTATTTCGTTCGAATCTGAAGCTAAATTGTTCATTTCGCATGAAGTTGAAGCAAATTGGTTTCTTTAAAATCGCTATTTCGCAAGAATTTGAAGCCAAATCGTGTATATCGCATGATATTGAAGTTAAATCGCTTTTTTCGCGTGAATTCAAAGCTAATTCGTGTATTTCGTACGAATCTGAAGCTAAATTGTTCATTTCGCATGAATTTGAATCAAATTCGTTTCTTTAAAATCGCTATTTCGCACGAATTTGAAGCCAAATCGTGTATATCGCATGATATTGAAGTTAAATCGCTATTTTCGCGTGAATTCAAAGCTAATACGTGTATTTCGTGCGAATCTGAAGCTAACTTGTTCATTTCGCATGAATTTGAAGCAAATTCGTTTCTTTGAAATCGCTATTTCGCACGAATTTGATGCCAAATCGTGTATATCGCATGATATTGAAGTTAAATCGCTTTTTTCGCGAGAATTCAAAGCTAATTCGTGTATTTCGTACGAATCTGCAGCTAAATTGTTCATTTCGTATGAATTTGAAGCAAATTCGTTTGTTTAAAATCGCTATTTCGCACGAATTTGAAGCCAAATCGTGTATATCGCATGATATTGAAAGTTAAATCGCTTTTATCGCGTGAATTTAAAGCTAATTCGTGTATTTCGTACGAATCTGAAGCTAAATTGTTCATTTCGCATGAATTTGAAGCAAATTCGTTTCTTTAAAATCGCTATTTCGCATGAATTTGAAGCCAAATCGTGTATATCGCATGATATTGAAAGTTAAATCGCTTTTTTCGCGTGAATTCAAAGCTAATTCGTGTATTTCTTACGAATCTGAAGCTAAATTGTTCATTTCGCATGAATTTGAAGCAAATTCGTTTCTTTAAAATCGCTATTTCGCACGAATTTGAAGCCAAATCGTGTATATCGCATGATATTGAAGTTAAATCGCTTTTTTCGCGTGAATTCAAGGCTAATACGTGTATTTCGTACGAATCTGAAGCTAAATTGTTCATTTCGCATGAATTTGATGCAAATTCGTTTCTTTAAAATCGCTATTTCGCGTGAATTCAAAGCTAATTCGTGTATTTCGTTCGAATCTGATGCTATATTGTTCATTTCGCATGAATTTGAAGCAAATTTGTTTCTTTAAAATCGCTATTTCGCACAAATTTGATACCAAATCGTGTATATCGCATGATATTGAAGTTAAATCGCTTTCTTCGTGCGAACTTGAAGCTAATTCGTGTATTTCGTACGAATCTGAAGCTAACTTGTTCATTTCGCATGAATTTGAAGCAAATTCGTTTCTTTAAAATCGCTATTTCGCACGAATTTGAAGCGAAATCGTGTATATCGCATGATATTGAAAGTTAAATCGCTTTTTTCGCGTGAATTCAAAGCTAATTCGTGTATTTCATACGAATCTGAAGCTAAATTGTTCATTTCGCATGAATTTGAAGCAAATTCGGTTCTTTAAAATCGCTATTTCGCACGAATTTGAAGCCAAATCGTGTATATCGCATGATATTGAAGTTAAATCGCTTTTTTCGCGTGAATTCAAAGCTAATGCGTGTAATCCGTACGAATGTGAAGCTAAATTGTTCATTTCGCATGAATGTGAAGCAAATTCGTTTCTTTAAAATCGCTATTTCGCACGAATTTGAAGCCAAATCGTGTATATCGCATGACATTGAAGATAAATCGCTTTTTTCGCGTGAATTCGAAGCTAATTCGTGTATTTCGTACGAATCTGAAGCTAAATTGTTCATTTCGCATGAATTTGAATCAAATTCGTTTCTTTAAAATCGCTATTTCGCACGAATTTGAAGCCAAATCGTGTATATCGCATGATATTGAAGTTAAAGCGCTATTTTCGCGTGAATTCAAAGCTAATACGTGTATTTCGTACGAATCTGAAGCTAACTTGTTCATTTCGCATGAATTTGAAGCAAATTCGTTTGTTTAAAATCGCTATTTCGCACGAATTTGAAGCCAAATCGTGTATATCGCATGATATCGAAGTTAAATCGCTTTTTTCGCGTGAATTCAAAGCTAATTCGTGTATTTCGTACGAATCTGAAGCTAAATTGTTCATTTCGCATGAATTTGAATCAAATTCGTTTGTTTAAAATCGCTATTTCGCACGAATTTGAAGCCAAATCATGTATATCGCATGATATTGAAAGTTAAATCGCTTTTTTCGCGTGAATTCAAAGCTAATTCGTGTATTTCGTTCGAATCTGAAGCTAAATTGTTCATTTCGCATGAATTTGAAGCAAATTTGTTTCTTTAAAATCGCTATTTCGCACAAATTTGAAGCCAAATCGTGTATATCGCATAATATTGAAGTTAAATCGCTTTCTTCGTGTGAATTTAAAGCTAATTCGTGTATTTCGTACGAATCTGAAGCTAAATTGTTCATTTCGCATGAATATGAAGCAAATTCGTTTCTTTAAAATCGCTATTTCGCACGAATTTGAAGCCAAATCGTGTATATCGCATGATATTGAAGTTAAATCGCTTTTTTCGCGTGAATTCAAAGCTAATTCGTGTATTTCGTTCGAATCTGATGCTATATTGTTCATTTCGCATGAATGTGAAGCAAATTTGTTTCTTTAAAATCGCTATTTCGCACAAATTTGAAACCAAATCGTGTATATCGCATGATATTGAAGTTAAATCGCTTTCTTCGTGTGAATTTGAAGCTAATTCGTGTATTTCGTACGAATCTGAAGTCAACTTGTTCATTTCGCATGAATTTGAAGCAAATTCGTTTCTTTAAAATCGCTATTTCGCACGAATTTGAAGCGAAATCGTGTATATCGCATGATATTGAAAGTTAAATCGCTATTTTCGCGTGAATTCAAAGCTAATTCGTGTATTTCATACGAATCTGCAGCTAAATTGTTCATTTCGCAGGAATTTGAAGCAAATTCGTTTCTTTAAAATCGCTATTTCGCACGAATTTGAAGCCAAATCGTCTCTATCGCATGATATTGAAGTTAAATCGCTTTTTTCGCGTGAATTCAAAGCTAATTCGTGTATTTCGTACGAATCTGAAGCTAACTTGTTCATTTCGCATGAATTTGAAGCAAATTCGTTTCTTTAAAATCACTATTTCGCACGAATTTGAAGCCAAATCGTGTATATCGCATGATATTGAAGTTAAATCGCTTTTTTCGCGTGAATTCAAAGCTAATACGTGTATTGCGTACGAATCTGAAGCTAAATTGTTCATTTCGCATGAATTTGAAGCAAATGCGTTTCTTTAAAATCGCTATTTCGCATGAATTTGAAGCCAAATCGTGTATATCGCATGATATTGAAGTTAAATCGCTTTTTTCGCGTGAATTCAAAGCTAATTCGTGTATTTCTTACGAATCTGAAGCTAAATTGTTCATTTCGCATGAATTTGAAGCAAATTCGTTTCTTTAAAATCACTATTTCGCACGAATTGAAGCCAAATCGTGTATATCGCATGATATTGAAGATAAATCGCTTTTTTCGCGTGAATTCAAAGCTAATACGTGTATTTCGTACCAATCTGAAGCTAAATTGTTCATTTCGCATGAATTTGAAGCAAATTCGTTTCTTTAAAATCGCTATTTCGCACGAATTTGAAGCCAGATCGTGTATATCGCATGATATTGAAGTTAAATCGTTTGTTTCGCGTGAATTTAAAGCTAATTCGTGTATTTCGTACGAATCTGAAGCTAAATTGTTCATTTCGCATGAATTTGAAGCAAATTCGTTTGTTTAAAATCGCTATTTCGCACAAATTTGAAGCCAAATCGTGTATATCGCATGATATTGAAGTTAAATCGCTTTCTTCGTGGGAATTTAAAGCTAATTCGTGTATTTCGTACGAATCTGAAGCTAAATTGTTCATTTCGCATGAATTTGAAGCAAATTCGTTTCTTTAAAATCGCTATTTCGCACGAATTTGAATCCAAATCGTGTATATCGCATGATATTGAAAGTTAAATCGCTTTTTTCGCGTGAATTCAAAGCTAATTCGTGTATTTCGTACGAATCTGAAGCTAAGTTGTTCATTTCGCATGAATTTGAAGCAAATTCGTTTCTTTAAAATCGCTATTTCGCACGAAATTGAAGCCAAATCGTGTATATCGCATGATATTGAAGTTAAATCGCTTTTTTCGCGTGAATTCAAAGCTAATACGTGTATTTCGTACGAATCTGAAGCTAAATTGTTCATTTCGCATGAATTTGAAGCAAATTCGTTTCTTTAAAATCACTATTTCGCACGAATTTGAAGCCAAATCGTGTATATCGCATGATATTGAAGTTAAATCGCTTTTTTCGCGTGAATTCAAAGCTAATTCGTGTATTTCGTACGAATCTGAAGCTAAATTGTTCATTTCGCATGAATTTGAAGCAAATTCGTTTCTTTAAAATCGCTATTTCGCACGAATTTGAAGCCAAATCGTGTATATCGCATGATATTGAAAGTTAAATCGCTTTTTTCGCGTGAATTCAAAGCTAATTCGTGTATTTCGTACGAATCTGAAGCTAAATTGTTCATTTCGCATGAATTTGAAGCAAATTCGTTTCTTTAAAATCGCTATTTCGCACGAATTTGAAGCCAAATCGTGTATATCGCATGATATTGAAAGTTAAATCGCTTTTTTCGCGTGAATTCAAAGCTAATTCGTGTATTTCGTACGAATCTGAAGCTAAATTGTTCATTTCGCATGAATTTGAAGCAAATTCGTTTCTTTAAAATCGCTATTTCGCACGAATTTGAAGCCAAATCGTGTATATCGCATGATATTGAAGTTAAATCGCTTTTTTCGCGTGAATTCAAAGCTAATACGTGTATTTCGTACGTATCTGAAGCTAAATTGTTCATTTCGCATGAATTTGAAGCAAATTCGTTTCTTTAAAATCGCTATTTCGCACGAATTTGAAGCCAAATCGTGTATATCGCATGATATTGAAGTTAAATCGCTTTTTTCCCGTGAATTCAAAGCTAATTCGTGTATTTCGTACGAATCTGAAGCTACATTGTTCATTTCGCATGAATTTGAATCAAATTCGTTTCTTTAAAATCGCTATTTCGCACGAATTTGAAGCCAAATCGTGTATATCGCATGATATTGAAGTTAAATCGCTATTTTCGCGTGAATTCAAAGCTAATACGTGTATTTCGTGCGAATCTGAAGCTAACTTGTTCATTTCGCATGAATTTGAAGCAAATTCGTTTCTTTGAAATCGCTATTTCGCACGAATTTGATGCCAAATCGTGTATATCGCATGATATTGAAGTTAAATCGCTTTTTTCGCGAGAATTCAAAGCTAATTCGTGTATTTCGTACGAATCTGCAGCTAAATTGTTCATTTCGTATGAATTTGAAGCAAATTCGTTTCTTTAAAATTGCTATTTCGCACGAATTTGAAGCCAAATCGTGTATATCGCATGATATTGAAGTTAAATCGCTTTCTTCGTGTGAATTTAAAGCTAATTCGTGTATTTCGTACGAATCTGAAGCTAAATTGTTCATTTCGCATGAATATGAAGCAAATTCGTTTGTTTAAAATCGCTATTTCGCACGAATTTGTAGCCAAATCGTGTATATCGCATGATATTGAAAGTTAAATCGCTTTTTTCGCGTGAATTCAAAGCTAATTCGTGTATTTTGTACGAATCTGAAGCTAAATTGTTCATTTCGCATGAATTTGAAGCAAATTCGTTTCTTTAAAATCGCTATTTCGCACGAATTTGAAGCCAAATCGTGTATATCGCATGATATTGAAGTTAAATCGCTTTTTTCGCGTGAATTCAAGGCTAATACGTGTATTTCGTACGAATCTGAAGCTAAATTGTTCATTTCGCATGAATTTGAAGCAAATTCGTTTCTTTAAAATCGCTATTTCGCACGAATTTGAAGCCAAATCGTGTATATCGCATGATATTGAAGTTAAATCGCTTTTTTCGCGTGAATTCAAAGCTAAATCGTGTATTTCGTACGAATCTGAATCTAAATTGTTCATTTCGCATGAATTTGAAGCAAATTCGTTTCTTTAAAATCGCTATTTCGCACGAATTTGAAGCCAAATCGTGTATATCGCATGATATTGAAGTTAAATCGCTTTTTTCGCGTGAATTCAAAGCTAATACGTGTATTTCGTACGAATCTGAAGCTAAATTGTTCATTTCGCATGAATTTGAAGCAAATTCGTTTCTTTAAAATCGCTATTTCGCACGAATTTGAAGCCAGATCGTGTATATCGCATGATATTGAAGTTAAATCGCTTTTTTCGCGTGAATTCAAAGCTAATTCGTGTATTTCGTACGAATCTGAAGCTAAATTGTTCATTTCGCATGAATTTGAATCAAATTCGTTTCTTTAAAATCGCTATTTCGCACGAATTTGAAGCCAAATCGTGTATATCGCATGATATTGAAGTTAAATCGCTATTTTCGCGTGAATTCAAAGCTAATACGTGTATTTCGTGCGAATCTGAAGCTAACTTGTTCATTTCGCATGAATTTGAAGCAAATTCGTTTCTTTGAAATCGCTATTTCGCACGAATTTGATGCCAAATCGTGTATATCGCATGATATTGAAGTTAAATCGCTTTTTTCGCGAGAATTCAAAGCTAATTCGTGTATTTCGTACGAATCTGCAGCTAAATTGTTCATTTCGTATGAATTTGAAGCAAATTCGTTTCTTTAAAATTGCTATTTCGCACGAATTTGAAGCCAAATCGTGTATATCGCATGATATTGAAAGTTAAATCGCTTTTTTCGCGTGAATTCAAAGCTAATTCGTGTATTTTGTACGAATCTGAAGCTAAATTGTTCATTTCGCATGAATTTGAAGCAAATTCGTTTCTTTAAAATCGCTATTTCGCACGAATTTGAAGCCAAATCGTGTATATCGCATGATATTGAAGTTAAATCGCTTTTTTCGCGTGAATTTAAAGCTAATTCGTGTAGTTCGTACGAATCTGAAGCTAACTTGTTCATTTCGCATGAATTTGAAGCAAATTCGTTTCTTTGAAATCACTATTTCGGACGAATTTGAAGCCAAATCGTGTATATCGCATGATATTGAAGTTAAATCGCTATTTTCGCGTGAATTCAAAGCTAATTCGTGTATTTCGTTCGAATCTGAAGCTAAATTGTTCATTTCGCATGAAGTTGAAGCAAATTCGTTTCTTTAAAATCGCTATTTCGCACGAATTTGAAGCCAAATCGTGTATATCGCATGATATTGAAGTTAAATCGCTTTTTTCGCGTGAATTCAAAGCTAATTCGTGTATTTCGTACGAATCTGAAGCTAAATTGTTCATTTCGCATGAATTTGAATCAAATTCGTTTCTTTAAAATCGCTATTTCGCACGAATTTGAAGCCAAATCGTGTATATCGCATGATATTGAAGTTAAATCGCTATTTTCGCGTGAATTCAAAGCTAATACGTGTATTTCGTGCGAATCTGAAGCTAACTTGTTCATTTCGCATGAATTTGAAGCAAATTCGTTTGTTTGAAATCGCTATTTCGCACGAATTTGATGCCAAATCGTGTATATCGCATGATATTGAAGTTAAATCGCTTTTTTCGCGAGAATTCAAAGCTAATTCTTGTATTTCGTTCGAATCTGAAGCTAAATTGTTCATTTCGCATGAATTTGAAGCAAATTCGTTTCTTTAAAATCGCTATTTCGCACGAATTTGAAGCCAAATCGTGTATATCGCATGATATTGAAGTTAAATCGCTTTTTTCGCGTGAATTTAAAGCTAATTCGTGTAGTTCGTACGAATCTGAAGCTAACTTGTTCATTTCGCATGAATTTGAAGCAAATTCGTTTCTTTGAAATCACTATTTCGGACGAATTTGAAGCCAAATCGTGTATATCGCATGATATTGAAGTTAAATCGCTATTTTCGCGTGAATTCAAAGCTAATTCGTGTATTTCGTTCGAATCTGAAGCTAAATTGTTCATTTCGCATGAAGTTGAAGCAAATTCGTTTCTTTAAAATCGCTATTTCGCACGAATTTGAAGCCAAATCGTGTATATCGCATGATATTGAAGTTAAATCGCTTTTTTCGCGTGAACTCAAAGCTAATTCGTGTATTTCGTACGAATCTGAAGCTAAATTGTTCATTTCGCATGAATTTGAAGCAAATTCGTTTCTTTGAAATCGCTATTTCGCACGAATTTGATGCCAAATCGTGTATATCGCATGATATTGAAGTTAAATCGCTTTTTTCGCGAGAATTCAAAGCTAATTTGTGTATTTCGTACGAATCTGCAGCTAAATTGTTCATTTCGTATGAATTTGAAGCAAATTCGTTTCTTTAAAATTGCTATTTCGCACGAATTTGAAGCCAAATCGTGTATATCGCATGATATTGAAGTTAAATCGCTTTCTTCGTGTGAATTTAAAGCTAATTCGTGTATTTCGTACGAATCTGAAGCTAAATTGTTCATTTCGCATGAATATGAAGCAAATTCGTTTGTTTAAAATCGCTATTTCGCACGAATTTGAAGCCAAATCGTGTATATCGCATGATATTGAAAGTTAAATCGCTTTTTTCGCGTGAATTCAAAGCTAATTCGTGTATTTTGTACGAATCTGAAGCTAAATTGTTCATTTCGCATGAATTTGAAGCAAATTCGTTTCTTTAAAATCGCTATTTCGCACGAATTTGAAGCCAAATCGTGTATATCGCATGATATTGAAGTTAAATCGCTTTTTTCGCGTGAATTCAAAGCTAGTACGTGTATTTCGTACGAATCTGAAGCTAAATTGTTCATTTCTCATGAATTTGATGCAAATTCGTTTCTTTAAAATCGCTATTTCGCATGAATTTGAAGCCAAATCGTGTATATCGCATGATATTGAAGTTAAATCGCTTTTTTCGCGTGAATTCAAAGCTAATTCGTGTATTTCTTACAAAATCTGAAGCTAAATTGTTCATTTCGCATGAATTTGAAGCAAATTCGTTTCTTTAAAATCGCTATTTCGCACGAATTTGAAGCCAAATCGTGTATATCGCATGATATTGAAGTTAAATCGCTTTTTTCGCGTGAATTCAAGGCTAATACGTGTATTTCGTACGAATCTGAAGCTAAATTGTTCATTTCGCATGAATTTGAAGCAAATTCGTTTCTTTAAAATCGCTATTTCGCACGAATTTGAAGCCAAATCGTGTATATCGCATGATATTGAAGTTAAATCGCTTTTTTCGCGTGAATTCAAAGCTAAATCGTGTATTTCGTACGAATCTGAATCTAAATTGTTCATTTCGCATGAATTTGAAGCAAATTCGTTTCTTTAAAATCGCTATTTCGCACGAATTTGAAGCCAAATCGTGTATATCGCATGATATTGAAGTTAAATCGCTTTTTTCGCGTGAATTCAAAGCTAATACGTGTATTTCGTACGAATCTGAAGCTAAATTGTTCATTTCGCATGAATTTGAAGCAAATTCGTTTCTTTAAAATCGCTATTTCGCACGAATTTGAAGCCAGATCGTGTATATCGCATGATATTGAAGTTAAATCGCTTTTTTCGCGTGAATTCAAAGCTAATTCGTGTATTTCGTACGAATATGAAGCTAAATTGTTCATTTCGCATGAATTTGAATCAAATTCGTTTCTTTAAAATCGCTATTTCGCACGAATTTGAAGCCAAATCGTGTATATCGCATGATATTGAAGTTAAATCGCTATTTTCGCGTGAATTCAAAGCTAATACGTGAATTTCGTGCGAATCTGAAGCTAACTTGTTCATTTCGCATGAATTTGAAGCAAATTCGTTTCTTTGAAATCGCTATTTCGCACGAATTTGATGCCAAATCGTGTATATCGCATGATATTGAAGTTAAATCGCTTTTTTCGCGAGAATTCAAAGCTAATTCGTGTATTTCGTACGAATCTGCAGCTAAATTGTTCATTTCGTATGAATTTGAAGCAAATTCGTTTCTTTAAAATTGCTATTTCGCACGAATTTGAAGCCAAATCGTGTATATCGCATGATATTGAAGTTAAATCGCTTTCTTCGTGTGAATTTAAAGCTAATTCGTGTATTTCGTACGAATCTGAAGCTAAATTGTTCATTTCGCATGAATATGAAGCAAATTCGTTTGTTTAAAATCGCTATTTCGCACGAATTTGAAGCCAAATCGTGTATATCGCATGATATTGAAAGTTAAATCGCTTTTTTCGCGTGAATTCAAAGCTAATTCGTGTATTTTGTACGAATCTGAAGCTAAATTGTTCATTTCGCATGAATTTGAAGCAAATTCGTTTCTTTAAAATCGCTATTTCGCACGAATTTGAAGCCAAATCGTGTATATCGCATGATATTGAAGTTAACTCGCTTTTTTCGCGTGAATTTAAAGCTAATTCGTGTAGTTCGTACGAATCTGAAGCTAACTTGTTCATTTCGCATGAATTTGAAGCAAATTCGTTTCTTTGAAATCACTATTTCGGACGAATTTGAAGCCAAATCGTGTATATCGCATGATATTGAAGTTAAATCGCTATTTTCGCGTGAATTCAAAGCTAATTCGTGTATTTCGTTCGAATCTGAAGCTAAATTGTTCATTTCGCATGAAGTTGAAGCAAATTCGTTTCTTTAAAATCGCTATTTCGCACGAATTTGAAGCCAAATCGTGTATATCGCATGATATTGAAGTTAAATCGCTTTTTTCGCGTGAATTCAAAGCTAATTCGTGTATTTCGTACGAATCTGAAGCTAAATTGTTCATTTCGCATGAATTTGAATCAAATTCGTTTCTTTAAAATCGCTATTTCGCACGAATTTGAAGCCAAATCGTGTATATCGCATGATATTGAAGTTAAATCGCTATTTTCGCGTGAATTCAAAGCTAATACGTGTATTTCGTGCGAATCTGAAGCTAACTTGTTCATTTCGCATGAATTTGAAGCAAATTCGTTTCTTTGAAATCGCTATTTCGCACGAATTTGATGCCAAATCGTGTATATCGCATGATATTGAAGTTAAATCGCTTTTTTCGCGAGAATTCAAAGCTAATTCGTGTATTTCGTACGAATCTGCAGCTAAATTGTTCATTTCGTATGAATTTGAAGCAAATTCGTTTCTTTAAAATTGCTATTTCGCACGAATTTGAAGCCAAATCGTGTATATCGCATGATATTGAAGTTAAATCGCTTTCTTCGTGTGAATTTAAAGCTAATTCGTGTATTTCGTACGAATCTGAAGCTAAATTGTTCATTTCGCATGAATATGAAGCAAATTCGTTTGTTTAAAATCGCTATTTCGCACGAATTTGAAGCCAAATCGTGTATATCGCATGATATTGAAAGTTAAATCGCTTTTTTCGCGTGAATTCAAAGCTAATTCGTGTATTTTGTACGAATCTGAAGCTAAATTGTTCATTTCGCATGAATTTGAAGCAAATTCGTTTCTTTAAAATCGCTATTTCGCACGAATTTGAAGCCAAATCGTGTATATCGCATGATATTGAAAGTTAAATCGCTTTTTTCGCGAGAATTCAAAGCTAATTCGTGTATTTCGTACGAATCTGCAGCTAAATTGTTCATTTCGTATGAATTTGAAGCAAATTCGTTTCTTTAAAATTGCTATTTCGCACGAATTTGAAGCCAAATCGTGTATATCGCATGATATTGAAGTTAAATCGCTTTCTTCGTGTGAATTTAAAGCTAATTCGTGTATTTCGTACGAATCTGAAGCTAAATTGTTCATTTCGCATGAATATGAAGCAAATTCGTTTGTTTAAAATCGCTATTTCGCACGAATTTGAAGCCAAATCGTGTATATCGCATGATATTGAAAGTTAAATCGCTTTTTTCGCGTGAATTCAAAGCTAATTCGTGTATTTTGTACGAATCTGAAGCTAAATTGTTCATTTCGCATGAATTTGAAGCAAATTCGTTTCTTTAAAATCGCTATTTCGCACGAATTTGAAGCCAAATCGTGTATATCGCATGATATTGAAGTTAAATCGCCTTTTTCGCGTGAATTCAAAGCTAATACGTGTATTTCGTACGAATCTGAAGCTAAATTGTTCATTTCGCATGAATTTGAAGCAAATTCGTTCCTTTAAAATCGCTATTTCGCACGAATTTGAAGCCAGATCGTGTATATCGCATGATATTGAAGTTAAATCGTTTGTTTCGCGTGAATTTAAAGCTAATTCGTGTATTTCGTACGAATCTGAAGCTAAATTGTTCATTTCGCATGAATTTGAAGCAAATTCGTTTGTTTAAAATCGCTATTTCGCACAAATTTGAAGCCAAATCGTGTATATCGCATGATATTGAAGTTAAATCGCTTTCTCCGTGTGAATTTAAAGCTAATTCGTGTATTTCGTACGAATCTGAAGCTAAATTGTTCATTTCGCATGAATTTGAAGCAAATTCGTTTCTTTAAAATCGCTATTTCGCACGAATTTGAAGCCAAATCGTGTATATCGCATGATATTGAAAGTTAAATCGCTTTTTTCGCGTGAATTCAAAGCTAATTCGTGTATTTCGTACGAATCTGAAGCTAAATTGTTCATTTCGCATGAATTTGAAGCAAATTCGTTTCTTTAAAATCGCTATTTCGCACGAATTTGAAGCCAAATCGTGTATATCGCATGATATTGAAGTTAAATCGCTTTTTTCGCGTGAATTCAAAGCTAATACGTGTATTTCGTACGAATCTGTAGCTAAATTGTTCATTACGCATGAATTTGAAGCAAATTCGTTTCTTTAAAATCGCTATTTCGCACGAATTTGAAGCCAGATCGTGTATATCGCATGATATAGAAGTTAAATCGTTTGTTTCGCGTGAATTTAAAGCTAATTCGTGTATTTCGTACGAATCTGAAGCTAAATTGTACATTTCGCATGAATTTGAAGCAAATTCGTTTCTTTAAAATCGCTATTTCGCACGAATTTGAAGCCAAATCGTGTATATCGCATGATATTGAAGTTAAATCGCTTTTTTCGCGTGAATTCAAAGCTAATACGTGTATTTCGTACGAATCTGAAGCTAAATTGTTCATTTCGCATGAATTTGAAGCAAATTCGTTTCTTTAAAATCGCTATTTCGCACGAATTTGAAGCCAGATCGTGTATATCGCATGATATTGAAGTTAAATCGTTTGTTTCGCGTGAATTTAAAGCTAATTCGTGTATTTCGTACGAATCTGAAGCTAAATTGTTCATTTCGCATGAATTTGAAGCAAATTCGTTTGTTTAAAATCGCTATTTCGCACAAATTTGAAGCCAAATCGTGTAGATCGCATGATATTGAAGTTAAATCGCTTTCTTCGTGTGAATTTAAAGCTAATTCGTGTATTTCGTACGAATCTGAAGCTAAATTGTTCATTTCGCATGAATTTGAAGCAAATTCGTTTCTTTAAAATCGCTATTTCGCACGAATTTGAAGCCAAATCGTGTATATCGCATGATATTGAAAGTTATATCGCTTTTTTCGCGTGAATTCAAAGCTAATTCGTGTATTTCGTACGAATCTGAAGCTAAATTGTTCATTTCGCATGAATTTGAAGCAAATTCGTTTCATTAAAATCGCTATTTCGCACGAATTTGAAGCCAAATCGTGTATATCGCATGATATTGAAGTTAAATCGCTTTTTTCGCGTGAATTCAAAGCTAATACGTGTATTTCGTACGAATCTGAAGCTAAATTGTTCATTTCGCATGAATTTGAAGCAAATTCGTTTCTTTAAAATCGCTATTTCGCACGAATTTGAAGCCAAATCGTGTATATCGCATGATATTGAAGATAAATCGCTTTTTTCGCGTGAATTCAAAGCTAACTCGTGTATTTCGTACGAATCTGAATCTAAATTGTTCATTTCGCATGAATTTGAAGCAAATTCGTTTCTTTAAAATCGCTATTTCGCACGAATTTGAAGCCAAATCGTGTATATCGCATGATATTGAAAGTTAAATCGCTTTTTTTCGCGTGAATTCAAAGCTAATTCGTGTATTTCGTACGAATCTGAAGCTAAATTGTTCATTTCGCATGAATTTGTAGCAAATTCGTTTGTTTAAAATCGCTATTTCGCACGAATTTGAAGCCAAATCGTGTATATCGCATGATATTGAAGTTAAATCGCTTTTCTCGCGTGAATTCAAAGCTAATACGTGTATTTCGTACGAATCTGAAGCTAAATTGTTCATTTCGCATGAATTTGAAGCAAATTCGTTTGTTTAAAATCGCTATTTCGCACGAATTTGAAGCCAAATCGTGTATATCGCATGATATTGAAGTTAAATCGCTTTTTTCGCGTGAATTCAAAGCTAATACGTGTATTTCGTACGAATCTGAAGCTAAATTGTTCATTTCGCATGAATTTGAAGCAAATTCGTTTGTTTAAAATCGCTATTTCGCACGAATTTGAAGCCAAATCGTGTATATCGCATGATATTGAAGTTAAATCGCTTTTTTCGCGTGAATTCAAAGCTAAATCGTGTATTTCGTACGAATCTGAATCTAAATTGTTCATTTCGCATGAATTTGAAGCAAATTTGTTTCTTTAAAATCGCTATTTCGCACGAATTTGAAGCCAAATCGTGTATATCGCATGATATTGAAGTTAAATCGCTTTTTTCGCGTGAATTCAAAGCTAACTCGTGTATTTCGTACGAATCTGAATCTAAATTGTTCATTTCGCATGAATTTGAAGCAAATTTGTTTCTTTAAAATAGCTATTTCGAACAAATTTGAAGCCAAATCGTGTATATCGCATGATATTGAAGTTAAATCGCTTTCTTCGTGCGAATTTAAAGCTAATTCGTGTATTTCGTAAGAATCTGCAGCTAAATTGTTCATTTCGCATGAATATGAAGCAAATTCGTTTCTTTAAAATCGCTATTTCGCACGAATTTGAAGCCAAATCGTGTATATCGCATGATATTGAAGTTAAATCGCTTTTTTCGCGTGAATTCAAAGCTAATTCGTGTATTTCGTACGAATCTGAAGCTAAATTGTTCATTTCGCATGAATTTGAAGCAAATTCGTTTCATTAAAATCGCTATTTCGCACGAATTTGAAGCCAAATCGTGTATATCGCATGATATTGAAGTTAAATCGCTTTTTTCGCGTGAATTCAAAGCTAAATCGTGTATTTCGTACGAATCTGAATCTAAATTGTTCATTTCGCATGAATTTGAAGCAAATTCGTTTCTTTAAAATCGCTATTTCGCACGAATTTGAAGCCAAATCGTGTATATCGCATGATATTGAAGTTAAATCGCTTTTTTCGCGTGAATTCAAAGCTAATACGTGTATTTCGTACGAATCTGAAGCTAAATTGTTCATTTCGCATGAATTTGAAGCAAATTCGTTTCTTTAAAATCGCTATTTCGCACGAATTTGAAGCCAGATCGTGTATATCGCATGATATTGAAGTTAAATCGTTTGTTTCGCGTGAATTTAAAGCTAATTCGTGTATTTCGTACGAATCTGAAGCCAAATTGTTCATTTCGCATGAATTTGAAGCAAATTCGTTTCTTTAAAATCGCTATTTCGCACGAATTTGAAGCCAAATCGTCTATATCGCATGATATTGAAGTTAAATCGCTTTTTTCGCGTGAATTCAAAGCTAATTCGTGTATTTCGTACGAATCTGAAGCTAAATTGTTCATTTCGCATGAATTTGAAGCAAATTCGTTTCTTTAAAATCGACATTTCGCACGAATTTGAAGCCAAATCGTGTATATCGCATGATATTGAAGTTAAATCGTTTGTTTCGCGTGAATTTAAAGCTAATTCGTGTATTTTGTACGAATCTGAAGCTAAATTGTTCATTTCGCATGAATTTGAATCAAATTCGTTTCTTTAAAATCGCTATTTCGCACGAATTTGAAGCCAAATCGTGTATATTGCATGATATTGAAGTTAAATCGCTATTTTCGCGTGAATTCAAAGCTAATACGTGTATTTCGTGCGAATCTGAAGCTAACTTGTTCATTTCGCATGAATTTGAAGCAAATTCGTTTCTTTAAAATCGCTATTTCGCACGAATTTGATGCCAAATCGTGTATATCGCATGATATTGAAGTTAAATCGCTTTTTTCGCGAGAATTCAAAGCTAATTCGTGTATTTCGTACGAATCTGAAGCTAACTTGTTCATTTCGCATGAATTTGAAGCAAATTCGTTTCTTTGAAATCACT
Source organism: Megalopta genalis (assembly GCF_051020955.1). NCBI lineage: Eukaryota > Metazoa > Arthropoda > Insecta > Hymenoptera > Halictidae > Megalopta > Megalopta genalis. Next base: position 60,916 of record NW_027476699.1, on the reverse strand, counting down.
ATTTCGCACGAATTTGAAGCCAAATCGTGTATATCGCATGATATTGAAGTTAAATCGCTTTTTTCGCGTGAATTCAAAGCTAATACGTGTATTTCGTACGAATCTGAAGCTAAATTGTTCATTTCGCATGAATTTGAAGCAAATTCGTTTCTTTAAAATCGCTATTTCGCACGAATTTGAAGCCAAATCGTCTATATCGCATGATATTGAAGTTAAATCGCTTTTTTCGCGTGAATTCAAAGCTAATTCGTGTATTTCGTACGAATCTGAAGCTAAATTGTTCATTTCGCATGAATTTGAAGCAAATTCGTTTCTTTAAAATCGACATTTCGCACGAATTTGAAGCCAAATCGTGTATATCGCATGATATTGAAGTTAAATCGTTTGTTTCGCGTGAATTTAAAGCTAATTCGTGTATTTTGTACGAATCTGAAGCTAAATTGTTCATTTCGCATGAATTTGAATCAAATTCGTTTCTTTAAAATCGCTATTTCGCACGAATTTGAAGCCAAATCGTGTATATCGCATGATATTGAAGTTAAATCGCTATTTTCGCGTGAATTCAAAGCTAATACGTGTATTTCGTGCGAATCTGAAGCTAACTTGTTCATTTCGCATGAATTTGAAGCAAATTCGTTTCTTTAAAATCACTATTTCGCACGAATTTGAAGCCAAATCGTGTATATCGCATGATATTGAAGTTAAATCGCTTTTTTCGCGTGAATTCAAAGCTAATTCTTGTATTTCGTTCGAATCTGAAGCTAAATTGTTCATTTCGCATGAATTTGAAGCAAATTCGTTTCTTTAAAATCGCTATTTCGCACGAATTTGAAGCCAAATCGTGTATATCGCATGATATTGAAGTTAAATCGCTTTTTTCGCGTGAATTCAAAGCTAATTCGTGTATTTCGTACGAATCTGAAGCTAAATTGTTCATTTCGCATGAATTTGAAGCAAATTCGTTTCTTTAAAATCGCTATTTCGCACGAATTTGAAGCCAAATCGTGTATATCGCATGATATTGAAAGTTAAATCGCTTTTTTCGCGTGAATTCAAAGCTAATACGTGTATTGCGTACGAATCTGAAGCTGAATTGTTCATTTCGCATGAATTAGATGCAAATTCGTTTCTTTAAAAACGCTATTTCGCACGAATTTGAAACCAAATCATGTATATCGCAAGATATTGAAACTTAAATCGCACTTTTCGCGTGAATTCAAAGCTAATTCGTCTATTTCGTACGAATCTGAATCTAAATTGTTCATTTCGCATGAATTTGAAGCAAATTCGTTTCTTTAAAATCGCTATTTCGCACGAATTTGAAGCCAAATCGTGTATATCGCATGATATTGAAGTTAAATCACTTTTTTCGCGTGAATTCAAAGCTAATACGTGTATTTCGTACGAATCTGAAGCTAAATTGTTCATTTCGCATGAATTTGAAGCAAATTTGTTTCTTTAAAATCGCTATTTCGCACAAATTTGAAACCAAATCGTGTATATCACATGATATTGAAGTTAAATCGCTTTTTTCGCGTGAATTCAAAGCTAATACGTGTATTTCGTACGAATCTGAAGCTAAATTGTTCATTTCGCATGGATTTGAAGCAAATTCGTTTCTTTAAAATGGCTATTTCGCACGAATTTGAAGCCAAATCGTGTATATCGCATGATATTGAAGTTAAATCGTTTGTTTCGCTTGAATTTAAAGCTAATTCGTGTATTTCGTACGAATCTGAAGCTAAATTGTTCATTTCGCATGAATTTGAAGCAAATTCGTTTGTTTAAAATCGCTATTTCGCACGAATTTGAAGCCAAATCATGTATATCGCATGATATTGAAAGTTAAATCGCTTTTTTTCGCGTGAATTCAAAGCTAATTCGTGTATTTCGTTCGAATCTGAAGCTAAATTGTTCATTTCGCATGAATTTGAAGCAAATTCGTTTCTTTAAAATCGCTATTTCGCACGAATTTGAAGCCAAATCGTGTATATCGCATGATATTGAAGTTAAATCGCTTTTTTCGCGTGAATTCAAAGCTAATACGTGTATTTCGTACGAATCTGAAGCTAAATTGTTCATTTCGCATGAATTTGAAGCAAATTCGTTTCTTTAAAATCGCTATTTCGCACGAATTTGAAGCCAAATCGTCTATATCGCATGATATTGAAGTTAAATCGCTTTTTTCGCGTGAATTTAAAGCTAATTCGTGTATTTCGTACGAATCTGAAGCTAACTTGTTCATTTCGCATGAATTTGAAGCAAATTCGTTTCTTTAAAATCGCTATTTCGCACGAATTTGAAGCCAAATCGTGTATATCGCATGATATTGAAGTTAAATCGCTTTTTTCGCGTGAATTCAAAGCTAATACGTGTATTTCGTACGAATCTGAAGCTAAATTGTTCATTTCGCATGAATTTGAAGCAAATTCGTTTCTTTAAAATCGCTATTTCGCACGAATTTGAAGCCAAATCGTGTATATCGGATGATATTGAAGTTAAATCGCTTTTTTCACGTGTATTCAAAGCTAATTCGTGTATTTCGTACGAATCTGAAGCTAAATTGTTCATTTCGCATGAATTTGAAGCAAATTCGTTTCTTTAAAATCGCTATTTCGCACGAATTTGAAGCCAAATCGTGTATATCGCATGATATTGAAGTTAAATCGCTTTTTTCGCGTGAATTCAAAGCTAATACGTGTATTTCGAACGAATCTGAAGCTAAATTGTTCATTTCGCATGAATTTGAAGCAAATTCGTTTCTTTAAAATCGCTATTTCGCACGAATTTGAAGCCAAATCGTCTATATCGCATGATATTGAAGTTAAATCGCTTTTTTCGCGTGAATTTAAAGCTAATTCGTGTATTTCGTACGAATCTGAAGCTAACTTGTTCATTCGCATGAATTTGAAGCAAATTCGTTTCTTTAAAATCGCTATTTCGCACGAATTTGAAGCCAAATCGTGTATATCGCATGATATTGAAGTTAAATCGCTTTTTTCGCGTGAATTCAAAGCTAATACGTGTATTTCGTACGAATCTGAAGCTAAATTGTTCATTTCGCATGAATTTGAAGCAAATTCGTTTCTTTAAAATCGCTATTTCGCACGAATTTGAAGCCAAATCGTGTATATCGGATGATATTGAAGTTAAATCGCTTTTTTCACGTGTATTCAAAGCTAATTCGTGTATTTCGTACGAATCTGAAGCTAAATTGTTCATTTCGCATGAATTTGAAGCAAATTCGTTTCTTTAAAATCGACATTTCGCACGAATTTGAAGCCAGATCGTGTATATCGCATGATATTGAAGTTAAATCGTTTGTTTCGCGTGAATTTAAAGCCAATTCGTGTATTTCGTACGAATCTGAAGCTAAATTGTTCATTTCGCATGAATTTGAAGCAAATTCGTTTGTTTAAAATCTCTATTTCGCACAAATTTGAAGCCAAATCGTGTATATCGCATGATATTGAAGTTAAATCGCTTTCTTCGTGTGAATTTAAAGCTAATTCGTGTATTTCGTACGAATCTGAAGCTAAATTGTTCATTTCGCATGAATTTGAAGCAAATTCGTTTGTTTAAAATCGCTATTTCGCACGAATTTGAAGCCAAATCGTGTATATCGCATGATATTGAAAGTTAAATCGCTTTTTTCGCGTGAATTCAAAGCTAATTCGTCTATTTCGTACGAATCTGAAGCTAAATTGTTCATTTCGCATGAATTTGAAGCAAATTCGTTTCTTTAAAATCGCTATTTCGCACGAATTTAAAGCCAAATCGTGTATATCGCATGATATTGAAGATAAATCGCTTTTTTCGCGTGAATTCAAAGCTAATACGTGTATTTCGTACGAATCTGAAGCTAAATTGTTCATTTCGCATGAATTTGAAGCAAATTCGTTTCTTTAAAATGGCTATTTCGCACGAATTTGAAGCCAAACGGTGTATATCGCATGATATTGAAGTTAAATCGTTTGTTTCGCTTGAATTTAAAGCTAATTCGTGTATTTCGTACGAATCTGAAGCTAAATTGTTCATTTCGCATGAATTTGAAGCAAATTCGTTTGTTTAAAATCGCTATTTCGCACGAATTTGAAGCCAAATCGTGTATATCGCATGATATTGAAAGTTAAATCGCTTTTTTCGCGTGAATTCAAAGCTAATACGTGTATTGCGTACGAATCTGAAGCTGAATTGTTCATTTCGCATGAATTAGATGCAAATTCGTTTCTTTAAAAACGCTATTTCGCACGAATTTGAAACCAAATCATGTATATCGCAAGATATTGAAACTTAAATCGCACTTTTCGCGTGAATTCAAAGCTAATTCGTCTATTTCGTACGAATCTGAATCTAAATTGTTCATTTCGCATGAATTTGAAGCAAATTCGTTTCTTTAAAATCGCTATTTCGCACGAATTTGAAGCCAAATCGTGTATATCGCATGATATTGAAGTTAAATCGCTTTTTTCGCGTGAATTCAAAGCTAATACGTGTATTTCGTACGAATCTGAAGCTAAATTGTTCATTTCGCATGAATTTGAAGCAAATTCGTTTCTTTAAAATCGCTATTTCGCACGAATTTGAAGCCAAATCGTGTATATCGCATGATATTGAAAGTTAAATCGCTTTTTTCGCGTGAATTCAAAGCTAATTCGTGTATTTCGTACGAATCTGAAGCTAAATTGTTCATTTCGCATGAATTTGAAGCAAATTCGTTTCTTTAAAATCGCTATTTCGCACGAATTTGAAGCCAAATCGTGTATATCGCATGATATTGAAGTTAAATCGCTTTTTTCGCGTGAATTCAAAGCTAATTCGTGTATTTCTTACGAATCTGAAGCTAACTTGTTCATTTCGCATGAATTTGAAGCAAATTCGTTTCTTTAAAATTGCTATTTCGCACGAATTTGAAGCCAAATCGTGTATATCGCATGATATTGAAGTTAAATCGCTTTCTTCGTGTGAATTTAAAGCTAATTCGTGTATTTCGTACGAATCTGAAGCTAAATTGTTCATTTCGCATGAATATGAAGCAAATTCGTTTGTTTAAAATCGCTATTTCGCACGAATTTGAAGCCAAATCGTGTATATCGCATGATATTGAAAGTTAAATCGCTTTTTTCACGTGAATTCAAAGCTAATTCGTGTATTTCGTACGAATCTGAAGCTAAATTGTTCATTTCGCATGAATTTGAAGCAAATTCGTTTCTTTAAAATCGCTATTTCGCACGAATTTGAAGCCAAATCGTGTATATCGCATGATATTGAAGTTAAATCGCTTTTTTCGCGTGAATTTAAAGCTAATTCGTGTATTTCGTACGAATCTGAAGCTAACTTGTTCATTTCGCATGAATTTGAAGCAAATTCGTTTCTTTAAAATCACTATTTCGCACGAATTTGAAGCCAAATCGTGTATATCGCATGATATTGAAGTTAAATCGCTTTTTTCGCGTGAATTCAAAGCTAATGTTACGTCCCGCGCGTGATTTCCCGCAAAATATATATAATTCCGCGAGAGCGCGAGATTTACGTGTAACGATTAAATTGATCTGCCTTTAGTCCACGCGACGCGTACCGTTCGCGTATAACAGGGTATCGCCTACTCGCGAACACAGGGACAAAATACGCGGGCTCTTACTGTGATAGGCAGGTCCTGCTGCCGGGAAGGCTCGTTCGCTCGCTTCTCGTACGCCGCTCGTCTCGGATCTCCTGCCGGGATTCTGCTTGGGCTGTACGTTGATTTCGGGATGTCGATCTCGATCAGCTCCGTCCAAGGATAGAGGTGGCGTTGACGAGGTGCGCGGTATTCGCGGATGATCTGGATTTCTTCGCGGTACGCGAGATCGCCCGTAACTGAATCTATTCGCGGTTTATGGCTGATTATGCTGATTTCTTGTCTTCGATGCTTTACCCGCGTTTCGTAAGGGATCTGAGCGTATAGATGGACGAGTCTCTTCAATTGAGCTCTGCGCCCAGACTGACGCGGCATGTGTGATACTAATGCTAGTTAATAATTAATCATTTATCTGCTCTGTCCGGTGGCGTACAGGACTTGTGGTGAAAGCCCGGTACATACGCTTTCTGGACGGATTTAGTTAGAGCAACTTCGGTGGCGTGCAGGACTTGTGGGGAAAGCCCGGTACACACGCTTTCTGAAGTTGTAATTCGAAATGCGGTGGTAAGTCTAATAATAATAGGAACTAGGATCGCAGAGGTATGTTGAATGAATTACGTTCACTGCTTCTAAATTAAGATGTATATTCTAATTAAATTGGCTTAAGTTACAGAGCCTTAATACTAACGCAAGAAGATTGGACTTGGAAATCAGAATCGAAATTGAATTGGAATAAGAAGAACTTGACGATCGCGGACGACCGGACTTCTGATCGAGAAGTACGACTAATACTGGTCGAATTCCGGAACGAGAGTGATCCTGCCGGAGGCTGCATTGAACTCTTTCGATTCATGGCCGCCGGTCCGCCTGGCGGGGGTAGTCCGGTGGAGGGGCGTCCGCCATGGTGGTGGATGGCGCTGGAGAGGGGATGCCGCGTTCAGCGGGATGACGTAGTCCCAGTCCACGCGCTTTTTACGGTACTTAGAAATATTCGCTTGTTCTTTAGAGAGTATAATAATGTGGTTATGCTAACTTATTCTATGGTTCGTTATAAGGTAGATATCTGCTAACTTATGCTACGGTCGGTTACGATACGTTTAGGCTAATTCGGTTAACCTACGCTTATATACTAGTTTGCGCGGTAACACACACACACATTCGTGCACAACCACGCTCTTATATACTAATACAAACGTCGGAGGACGTCACAAACTTATGCTATGGTCGGTTACGATACGTTTAGGCTAATTCGGTTAACCTACGCTTATATACTAGTTTGCGCGGTAACACACACACACATTCATGCACAACCACGCTCTTATATACTAATACAAACGTCGGAGGACGTCACACCTCCCCCCTTCGCAAAAAGAATGACGACATTAGGAGTCATTCCTTTCTGAGTCTTGTTTGCATTTCTTATAGCTAATATATTGTGGAGTTTCGCTTACGTATAGTTCAATTGAATCGCGTTTGTTGTCTTTATTGTCCACGTTGTCACTCGCACAATTCTTGTCTTTGGGCACATTTAATGTCACGCATTCTAAGGGTTTTGGGTTTACCGAACACTTCCGCACTTCACTGTCACCATTTTTGTCCTTCAGGTATAGGCAGAAGTGGGCCAAGGCGCTCCAACAGGCGGCGAGTAGCTGCAGACTCCATCCGTATGCTGCGTGGAGGGCTATCCCGTTGAGAATGGTGTTGATTATAATTTTTATGATCCGCAGGGTTACATAAATCCCTATAACGCCGGCCATTGCCGAGCCGAACTGTACGAAACCATTCCAAACATGTTTCCCTGTGGATTCTGCGATTTTCTGCAGGGTATTTTCGTCCATCAGGTTGAACATTCCGACGGCGCCATCTGCATACTCTCTACCAGACGCTCCTTGCGCCAGTGCGTCGACGACCGCCATCTTTTCGACAGGGAACATGATGTGCTCGTTGAGTTTTTCGAGGTCTTCCCTGGAGTAGATTCCTCCGCTGGCGAGATTCGTCGGGTCCGTGTACTTCCATGCGGAGGCTGTTAACGGCTGCAACGGAGGTGGCGCGATACTTTCCACTGGATTTGGCGTGAGCTTGTACCAGGTGCCGTGGATACGGTAAGTTGGAGGTATTAGTTCGTTGCACGTTTTCCGTGTTCCTGTTTTGACCAGGATTCTGTTTTTTGGTGTTAAAAATAAAGAGTTGTTTCTGTAAGATACAGGAAGTTCGTCGAAGCAGTCCTTGGTCTTTCTCAGGGAGCACTGTACTGGCACACATTTAATTATGTGTATGACTTCTCCGGCTGGGAGGGCCATGTATCCTGGTTCTTTGGTGATAGTGGCTGCTACTTCTGCTGGTGAGATATGAACTAAGGAAATTATGTTTCTCAAGATTTGCTGTTCAAGCTGGCATTTTTGTTTCATGGTGTCCTTATATAATGACACTATCTGAGACTTGATATGTCTTTCGACATAAACGAACTTGGTATTCACGTAAGTGAATATGTCGAGATTGTTCGTTTGGGGCTTTGTTGCTGATTTAAACCTTCCTTCCTTGTCCGTTTCCAGGATTAATAATTTCGGGTGCTCGGTTTTTTCGAGCGTGTAGCCGCATGCTTGCGTTCGGCCAGTGCTGGTCAAGGCGAATGCTGTATCGCCGGACGTTACCGAATACAGAGAGGCAAGATTCGAATTTTTGTTAGATACCTTTATCGCTCGGCCTTCGAACAACACGTTATAATTGCTCATTTTGCAGGGATCTTCAGGGAGGCTGGTCCAATACGTGTAACCGTCTTCGGAATCCATACAGTACTCCTTGTCCAGTGGGCATCGTTGGCCGCCGGGCAGGTACAAGGTATTGCTGGATAGCTTGATCGACGCCTGGAAGGTTTTTATTGTCACCTTTATGACTGATTGGACCACCACATTATCCCAGGTACCGTATGGGTCGCTGTACGCCGTTCCTCTACAGGTACCGTCTTGTTGTATTGATCCGGCTAACGTGAAGCCTCGCGTCGTGGTGCTATTTCTTTTGATACCTACGATTTGACCAGTAGGTGGGAGGGGCAGGATTCCTGACTCGTGCATGGCCTTGCAGACGTCCCTCGGGGTGTCCAATATGTACTGGTGTCGGCCGTTATGTACCACGGATGTATGCGAATGCATACCGCAATAGTAGACAGTCCGATCAATCTCTACCTTGCATTGGAATGTCGGAACGTCCTTAAACTCGATCAACTGGAGCAGCTGGATTGTGAGGTTCGTAGTTATTGGCTTTGAGTGCGTATATTCGCATTTAGGCGAGTCCACGGTTGAAATTGTGGTTGTATTTAGAGTAGGGCTATTGCAGTCATAGCCTATCAATGCGTTGGTTGGACGTAGGAGAAAGAATACTGAGAGTATCGTTGCGGTCTTCATGGTGTCTGCTCTGGTTGTAGACTGATGGTTGTCGCTGAGTTCTCCGGCTGTTCTATATACGATATTTCGTTTATCGTTCGCGATAAGGGTCGGTGGGGGTGCGTGACTCACTAGGTTTATATGCTGACGCGGCGCATGCTTAAGTTTATCCGTGTGAACAATTTTCGTACCTTTCTTCATTCTTATCTTAACATTCCTATCACCCGTACATTCGATCACGGTGAACGGTCCGATATACTCGTCGTCAAATTTATCGCGTTTGGGCTGCTTAAGCAGGTATACCCTGTCTCCGACGATAAAGGACCGTGCGTTGGTTTTTCTATCGTAATATTGTTTTGATCTGTTCTTAGCGGAAGTAAGATTATTTCTGGCGTCTGTTAGGGTCTCGGAAATTTTTGTTTGTAGTTTCTCGAGATAGGCTGTGTAAGATTCGTCCGATGAATCGTGTATTATTGGATTTGCTGACGGGGTTCGCGCTAGAGTGCCGAATACCAGTTCATGTGGAGTGTAGAGAGTGCCCTCGTGAACACTCGTATTGTAAGAAAACATTGCATGTGGGAGCCACTCGTCCCAATCGGCCCTGGATACATATTGTTTCAAATATTCCGTCAACACATGATGGGATCTTTCTATGGAACCATTACTCTGAGGCCGGAATGCCGTCGTCTTAAATTGCGTAATTCTAAACCGTTTTGAGATGTTCTTCATTAATGAGCTCAGGAAGTTCGCTCCCTGATCTGTCAGAATTCCCTTAGGAGCCCCGAATCTACAGATGAAATCTTTGATAAAGGCATCCGCGATCTCAATCGCGGTCGCGTTGCGCAGCGGGAGGGCAAGGGAATATTTGGTGAGGAGGTCCTGTATCGTTAGAATATACGTGTGATTCTTTGAGGATGTTGGGAGGGGACCTACGATATCCATTGATATCTTTTCGAATGCTTTTCCGGGTGTGTCAGTGATGGTCATTGGTTGTCGCGTTTTGACTCTGACTAGTTTTTTCCTTTGGCAAGTTTCGCAGTTGGTTATGAATTCGGTCACGTCTTTTTTCAATGTGTTCCAATAATACTTCTCGCGGATTCTTTTGTACGTTTTTGTTATCCCTTTGTGTCCGGCAAAGGAAGAAATATGGTTTTCTTTTATGATAGGAAGTCGTTCGTTCTCCGTCGGTATGACGACTTGGTTTGCGCATGCAAAGAATTGGGTATTCGTGGTCGCGAATGTATCGATGATTATTCTGTAGATAGTGTGCCATGGAATGTCGTCTATGTTCGTCTTCGATATGCTAAGTGAATCTAACTGTAATTCGATCGTCACGTCTAGTATTGAGGCAAAAAGTTCAAGCAGATCGTCGTATGTCGCGGTATGGTGTGGTGATGTTTTTATCGGGAGCAAGAGTAGGTTTTTAGTGCCGATTTTCATCACCCTGGTCCGGCAGAGCGTTAATTTCAAATCTTTCGGGATCTTTCCGGCCCTGAACAGGTCGACGGCGCCCGGGTCTAATGGTTGGCCGCTGGTTGTTACAAATACGGCGAGATTGTCGTTTCTCATGACTAGTCTATCTCTTGTGATCGTTATGGTCCTTCCTTTTGGGGAGGCTGGAGCGTTGTGACTATCGAATATATTTTCATCCTCGTCTGTATCCGTTTCTGTGTCGGTGTTTGGACTCGAGGTTTGTTTTCTGTTTGAGGGAGAGGATAGCGGTGTGTTTTCCGTCGGAGGGGAATTCCCTCGTGACGTGGCGGGTTGCGGCGATGAGGAGCGGGAATGCAACCGGTCCGACTCGGATGTTGTAGGGGAATCTATCGCTGCCGGTCTGGATCCGAGGATCGGGGACCGGGCAGGTTTTCTAACGCTATCGAATATAGTTGATGAATCTGAGGAAAGTGGAAGTACTGTCGCGGGATTCCTGGACAACGCGTCCGCGTTGAGGTTCGTTTTTCCTGCCTTGTAGATTACCGTATAGTCAAATTCTGCTAATTTTAATCTCCATCTGAGTAATCGTGATGTAGGATCCTTCACGGAATTCATCCAGACCAGTGGACGATGGTCTGTGATCAAGCTGAATTTCCTGCCGTAGATATATGGTCTAAAATATTGGGTGCAGTAAATAATCGCGAGGCATTCCTTCTCTATTGTGGAGTAATTTAGTTCTGCCCCGTGCAATAATCGAGATGCGTAGGCTATCGGGCGGTCTTTCCCGATTTCGCCCTGGCTCAATATTCCACCTATCGCGTATCCGGACGCGTCTGTAGTTATTTTAAAATCTTTTCCGAAATCGGGGTACTGGAGGAGTGGCTCGGTGGTTAGGATTTCACGGAGAGTATTAAACGCCTTCTCCTGCTCTACGTTCCATACGAACTTAGTATCCTTTTTGAGAAGTATTGTGAGTGGTTTCGATATTTGTGAAAATTTGGGTATGAAACGTCTGTAATATCCCGACAGACCCAGAAATTCTCTTAAGTTTTTTAATGTTTTCGGACGCGGGAATCGTCGCACGGCCTCGATTTTCATCGGGCATGGTTTTACGCCGTCTTCGCCAATTATATGGCCCAAATACGCTACCTCTCGATGCAGAAATGAACACTTCGACGGCTGGAGTTTTAGATTTGCTTGTCTAAGTCTATCCGCGAGTTTGTTAAATTTTGTGGCGTGCTCCGACAAGCTTCGCGCGTATATGACGATGTCATCTAGGTATACAAAGAGTTCAGTGCCTTGGAGGCCGGTTAGTACGTTATCCATTAGCCGTTGAAAAGTTGCGGGCGCGTTTCGAAGGCCGAATGGCATTCTTTTATATTCGTAGTGGCCGTATGGCGTTGAAAAGGCCGTTTTTTCCGCATCGTCCGGGTGCATCTCGATCTGGTGGAATCCACTCGCAAGATCGAAAACGCTAAAATATTTGGCGCTGCCCAACTGGTCTAAAATTTCGAGGATACTGGGCAGCGGATATGCGTCGGGCACCGATTTTTCGTTGAGCGCACGGAAGTCTATTACCATCCTCCACTTCTTGTTCCCCTCTGCATCTGCCTTTTTGGGCACGATCCAGAGTGGACTGTTGTAAGGAGACTTTGAAGGAGCAACAATGTCTTGTTCGAGGAGTTCCCTCATTTGTTTGTTTATCTCCTCCTTGTGTATCGGTGGATATCTGTACTGTTTTACGTGAACCGGAGAATTGTCAGTCGTAGCGATTCGGTGCCGCACCGCATTTGTTTTGCCGAGGCGCTCCTCGGGGAGGTGGAAGAGGTCTTCATTGCATTCCAGCAATTGTTCTACATGTAATTTTTCTTCTCCGCTGAGGTGATCGGTGCTAATGATGCCCTTGATCTTCTCGTAGCGGGAATTTATTGTATTTAGGTTGAATATTGAAGCGGAATTAGAATTCGAATTGTTTTTAGGGTTTGAGAAAAATTTTTGCGGAATGGCGGTGTCCGACAACTCCTCCACCTCTGCCAGCTCCATTTCCGGCGTAGCAAAGGTTATGGATTCGCTATTAGTGTTAACACAACGCACAATCGCTTGTCCGTCGGAGTTTCTTGCGAGACAGTGCGGGAGGAAAACTCCCTTTGAAACTTCACGACGGCTGAGGTAACCGAATTCCGGTCCGGTCACCTTTACCCTTATTAATGTAGCAGTTCGCGGTTCGACAACGATTTTGGATTGCGTCGTGAAAGGAAACTCGTTTCCCTGCCACGATACGCTTTCTTTCTTGTATGAAATCTCCGCGCCTTGCGATAGAAACGCAGAACCCAAGATACCGTCCGCTGAGATTGGAAAGGTTTCGGAAACCACGTGAAATTCTACTTCCGCGTTTGCAATGGATATTGACGTCGTGCCTAGTGTGGTGACGGACTCGTCCGTTATCCCGGTGATATTAATAGCGTTGCTCACGTTGACGATCACATCCGACTTTAATTGTGATACCTTGATGATATTAGGCTCGGCGCCGGTGTCTATCATCAACTTGGCCGCTTTGATTAATTCCGGGGGAGACACCATTACGTGTGGGACCGCGGAGGCTGGACGGAGATTTATCCGCGCGATTCTCCCGTCTCTGCTGTCTGTTCTTCGCTCGCGATCGGCGTCACTCGTTGAAAATTTCTGTTTCCCTCCCGACGATTGTCCGACATGGTCGGGAGGTTCTTCCCGTTTCCCGACGGTTGTTGTTCGCGAATCTTATTGTTGAATTCACGCTTGCGGCATTCGTGAATATCATGGCCGGGCGTCTTGCAATAATTGCAAAACCTTTGAGCGTTGCTCGCGTGATTCGGCCGAGATTGTTCTCGCGGTTGATCTCGATAATTGTTATCGCGTCGATATTCGTAGCGCGGCGAAGGACCGGATGTGTATTGTTTACGAGGCGAGTAATCGTGGCCGAAGGCGCGCTCGCGCCGGTCTGTGTAATGGGGCGCCGGTGATTCATAGTCGCGTCGGCGCATCGATAAATCGTAGTCGCGTTGACGCGTTGATGAGTCATAGTACCCTGAACGCGTATCGCCCGAACTGTTTATATACAAACTCCCCGGGTCGGCGAAACTAAATCCTCTGTTATTATAAGGTGAGGGTGACCGATTCCTCGACAGGAAGTTTCTGTTCTCCGTCCTCGGACTGTTTATACCGTTTGGAAAGCGGACCCTTCGACTGTTTATATCACCGTACCGTTTCAAGTCCAGTTCCAACTGTTTGAATGCTCTCACGGATTCGTCAAAAATATCCTCCATATGTTTATGTCCAACCGCACGCAGTTCCGTTCGTATGTTAGGAATTAACCCGTCTATAAAACAATCACGCGCAAAGTCGTCGATCTCGCGGTTGTCGGCCTGATCCGGGAGGCAATTGATGATCGCCCCGTGTAGATCTCTAACTCGGTTTATGTAGGTAAAAATGTTTTCACGTTCACCCATGTAAATGTTGGCTAGCTCGCCCTGGTAGTGTTGGATTTTATGCTGCGCGCCGAATAGCATTTTTAAACGTTCGCATAGTTCCGACACGGTATCGAAGTGGCGGAATTCTACCACGGACAAAGCGTCTCCGCGCAATTTACCGATAATTAGTCTTACCAGGCTGCGTTCCGAGTGCGAGGGTACTAACGATCTCGCGTGAGTGCACGCGCGCGTAAATTGAAGTACTGGTGGTTGCGTACCATTAAACATCGGGATCATATCGGCTGCGGATTTTAGTGTTAGCTGATTGTCTTCAGCTTCGCGGGAGTCGTAATACGGTCGATGCGTTGATTGAACCCGAGTCGGTGGTTCGAAAGCCGGGTTTGCCGGTCCCGCGGTTCGTGAGTTTCCCACCGTTAATTTTTCGATTTGTTCGCGGAGTCTCGCGTTTTCGATCGCCATTTCGTCGCGATCTTTATCTATTTCCGCCTGCGCCTGCATTTGTTGCGATTCTATTAACATACGCTTTTTATCTAGGCTGCGCGATTGTTCCATGAGCCGTTGCTCTTTATTTATCAAGGTTTTTTGTACCGCGGCGAGTTCGTCTTGCGATAATTGTTTTCCTTCTAAATTATGCGATTTTGACCGCGTTCCGTCCGCTGGGCTGGCGAGCATGGCGATTGGCTTATCAGATCCCACCGCTGCCACCAAATTGTTACGTCCCGCGCGTGATTTCCCGCAAAATATATATAATTCCGCGAGAGCGCGAGATTTACGTGTAACGATTAAATTGATCTGCCTTTAGTCCACGCGACGCGTACCGTTCGCGTATAACAGGGTATCGCCTACTCGCGAACACAGGGACAAAATACGCGGGCTCTTACTGTGATAGGCAGGTCCTGCTGCCGGGAAGGCTCGTTCGCTCGCTTCTCGTACGCCGCTCGTCTCGGATCTCCTGCCGGGATTCTGCTTGGGCTGTACGTTGATTTCGGGATGTCGATCTCGATCAGCTCCGTCCAAGGATAGAGGTGGCGTTGACGAGGTGCGCGGTATTCGCGGATGATCTGGATTTCTTCGCGGTACGCGAGATCGCCCGTAACTGAATCTATTCGCGGTTTATGGCTGATTATGCTGATTTCTTGACTTCGATGCTTTACCCGCGTTTCGTAAGGGATCTGAGCGTATAGATGGACGAGTCTCTTCAATTGAGCTCTGCGCCCAGACTGACGCGGCATGTGTGATACTAATGCTAGTTAATAATTAATCATTTATCTGCTCTGTCCGGTGGCGTACAGGACTTGTGGTGAAAGCCCGGTACATACGCTTTCTGGACGGATTTAGTTAGAGCAACTTCGGTGGCGTGCAGGACTTGTGGGGAAAGCCCGGTACACACGCTTTCTGAAGTTGTAATTCGAAATGCGGTGGTAAGTCTAATAATAATAGGAACTAGGATCGCAGAGGTATGTTGAATGAATTACGTTCACTGCTTCTAAATTAAGATGTATATTCTAATTAAATTGGCTTAAGTTACAGAGCCTTAATACTAACGCAAGAAGATTGGACTTGGAAATCAGAATCGAAATTGAATTGGAATAAGAAGAACTTGACGATCGCGGACGACCGGACTTCTGATCGAGAAGTACGACTAATACTGGTCGAATTCCGGAACGAGAGTGATCCTGCCGGAGGCTGCATTGAACTCTTTCGATTCATGGCCGCCGGTCCGCCTGGCGGGGGTAGTCCGGTGGAGGGGCGTCCGCCATGGTGGTGGATGGCGCTGGAGAGGGGATGCCGCGTTCAGCGGGATGACGTAGTCCCAGTCCACGCGCTTTTTACGGTACTTAGAAATATTCGCTTGTTCTTTAGAGAGTATAATAATGTGGTTATGCTAACTTATTCTATGGTTCGTTATAAGGTAGATATCTGCTAACTTATGCTACGGTCGGTTACGATACGTTTAGGCTAATTCGGTTAACCTACGCTTATATACTAGTTTGCGCGGTAACACACACACACATTCGTGCACAACCACGCTCTTATATACTAATACAAACGTCGGAGGACGTCACAAACTTATGCTATGGTCGGTTACGATACGTTTAGGCTAATTCGGTTAACCTACGCTTATATACTAGTTTGCGCGGTAACACACACACACATTCATGCACAACCACGCTCTTATATACTAATACAAACGTCGGAGGACGTCACATTTCAACAAACGATTTAGCATCAAATTCATGCGAAATGAACAATTTAGGTTCAGATTAATGCGAAATACACGAATTAGCTTTAAATCAACGGGAAACATACGATTTAGCAGAAATATCATGCGATATACACGATTTCGCTTGAAATTCTTGCGAAATAGCGATTTTAAACAAACGATTTAGCTTCAAATTCATGCGAAATGTACAATTTAGTTTCAGATTAATGCGAAATACACGAATTAGCTTTAAATCAACGGGAAACATACGATTTAGCAGAAATATCATGCGATATACACGATTTCGCTTCAAATTCTTGCGAAATAGCGATTTTAAACAAACGATTTAGCTTCAAATTCATGCGAAATGAACAATTTAGCTTCAGATTAATGCGAAATACACGAATTAGCCTTAAATCAACGGGAAACATACGATTTAGCAGAAATATCATGCGATATACACGATTTCGCTTCAAATTCTTGCGAAATAGCGATTTTAAACAAACGATTTAGCTTCAAATTCATGCGAAATGAACAATTTTGCTTCAGATTCATGCGAAATACACGAATTAGCTTTAAATCAACGCGAAACATACGATTTAGCTTCAATATCATGCGATATACACGATTTCGCTTCAAATTCGTGCGAAATGGTGATTTTAAACAAACGATTTAGCTTCAAATTCATGTGATATGAACAATTTAGCTTCAGATTAATGCGAAATACACGAATTAGCTTTAAATCAACGCGAAACATACGATTTAGCAGAAATATCATGCGATATACACGATTTCGCTTCAAATTCGCGAGAAATAGAGATTTTCAACAAACGATTTAGCTTCAAATTCATGCGAAATGAACAATTTAGCTTCAGATTCATGCGAAATACACGAATTAGCTTTAAATCAACGCGAAACATACGATTTAGCTTCAATATCATGCGATATACACGATTTCGCTTCAAATTCGTGCGAAATAGCGATTTTAAACAAACGATTTAGCTTCAAATTCATGCGAAATGAACAATTTAGGTTCAGATTAATGCGAAATACACGAATTAGCTTTAAATCAACGCGAAACATACGATTTAGCTTCAATATCATGCGAAACACACGATTTCGATTGAAATTCGTGCGAAATAGCGATTTTCAACAAACGATTTAGCTTGAAATTCATGTGATATGAACTATTTAAATTCAGATTCATGCGACATACACGAATTAGCTTTAATTTCAATATCAAGCGATATACACGATTTCGCTTCAAATTCGTGAGAAATAGCGATTTTAAACAAACGATTTAGTTTCAAATTCATGCGAAATGAACAATTTAGCTTGAGATTAATGCGAAATACACGAATTAGCTTTAAATCAACGCGAAACATACGATTTAGCAGAAATATCATGCGATATACACGATTTCGCTTCAAATTCTTGCGAAATAGCGATTTTAAACAAACGATTTAGCTTCAAATTCATGCGAAATGAACAATTTTGCTCCAGATTCATGCGAAATACACGAATTAGCTTTAAATCAACGCGAAACATACGATTTAACTTCAATATCATGCGAAACACACGATTTCGATTCAAATTCGTGCGAAATAGAGATTTTAAACAAACGATTTAGCTTCAAATTCATGCGAAATGAACAATTTAGCTTCAGATTAATGCGAAATAAACGAATTAGCTTTAAATCAACGCGAAACATACTATTTAACTTCAATATCATGCGAAACACACGATTTCGATTGAAATTCGTGCGATATAGCGATTTTCAACAAACGATTTAGCTTCAAATTCATGCGAAATGAACAATTTAGGTTCAGATTAATGCGAAATACACGAATTAGCTTTAAATCAACGGGAAACATACGATTTAGCAGAAATATCATGCGATATACACGATTTCGCTTGAAATTCTTGCGAAATAGCGATTTTAAACAAACGATTTAGCTTCAAATTCATGCGAAATGTACAATTTAGTTTCAGATTAATGCGAAATACACGAATTAGCTTTAAATCAACGGGAAACATACGATTTAGCAGAAATATCATGCGATATACACGATTTCGCTTCAAATTCTTGCGAAATAGCGATTTTAAACAAACGATTTAGCTTCAAATTCATGCGAAATGAACAATTTAGCTTCAGATTAATGCGAAATACACGAATTAGCCTTAAATCAACGGGAAACATACGATTTAGCAGAAATATCATGCGATATACACGATTTCGCTTCAAATTCTTGCGAAATAGCGATTTTAAACAAACGATTTAGCTTCAAATTCATGCGAAATGAACAATTTTGCTTCAGATTCATGCGAAATACACGAATTAGCTTTAAATCAACGCGAAACATACGATTTAGCTTCAATATCATGCGATATACACGATTTCGCTTCAAATTCGTGCGAAATAGCGATTTTAAACAAACGATTTAGCTTCAAATTCATGCGAAATGAACAATTTAGGTTCAGATTAATGCGAAATACACGAATTAGCTTTAAATCAACGCGAAACATACGATTTAGCTTCAATATCATGCGAAACACACGATTTCGATTGAAATTCGTGCGAAATAGCGATTTTCAACAAACGATTTAGCTTGAAATTCATGTGATATGAACTATTTAAATTCAGATTCATGCGACATACACGAATTAGCTTTAATTTCAATATCAAGCGATATACACGATTTCGCTTCAAATTCGTGAGAAATAGCGATTTTAAACAAACGATTTAGTTTCAAATTCATGCGAAATGAACAATTTAGCTTCAGATTCATGCGAAATACACGAATTAGCTTTAAATCAAAGCGAAACATACGATTTAGCAGAAATATCATGCGATATACACGATTTCGCATCATATTCTTGCGAAATAGCGATTTTAAACGAACGATTTAGCTTCAATTCATGCGAAATGAACAATTTTGCTTCAGATTCATGCGAAATACACGAATTAGCTTTAAATCAACGCGAAACATACGATTTAACTTCAATATCATGCGAAACACACGATTTCGATTCAAATTCGTGGGAAATAGAGATTTTAAACAAACGATTTAGCTTCAAATTCATGCGAAATGAACAATTTAGCTTCAGATTAATGCGAAATACACGAATTAGCTTTAAATCAACGCGAAACATACGATTTAGCTTCAATATCATGCGAAACACACGATTTAGATTGTAATTCGTGCGAAATAGCGATTTTCAACAAACGATTTAGCTTCAAATTCATGCGAAATGAACAATTTAGCTTCAGATTAATGCGAAATACACGAATTAGCTTTAAATCAACGCGAAACATACGATTTAGTAGAAATATCATGCGATATACACGATTTCGCTTCAAATTCCTGCGAAATAGCGATTTTAAACAAACGATTTAGCTTCAAATTCATGTGATATGAACAATTTAGCTTCAGATTAATGCGAAATACACGAATTAGCTTTAAATCAACGCGAAACATACGATTTAGAAGAAATATCATGCGATATACACGATTTCGCATCAAATTCTTGCGAAATAGCGATTTTGAACAAACGATTTAGCTTCAAATTCATGCGAAATGAACAATTTAGGTTCAGATTAATGCGAAATACACGAATTAGCTTTAAATCAACGCGAAACATACGATTTAGCTTCAATATCATGCGAAACACACGATTTCGATTGAAATTCGTGCGAAATAGCGATTTTCAACAAACGATTTAGCTTCAAATTCATGCGAAATGAACAATTTAGCTTCAGATTAATGCGAAATACACGAATTAGCTTTAAATCAACGCGAAACATACGATTTAGCTTCAATATCATGCGAAACACACGATTTCGATTGTAATTCGTGCGAAATAGCGATTTTCAACAAACGATTTAGCTTCAAATTCATGCGAAATGAACAATTTAGCTTCAGATTAATGCGAAATACACGAATTAGCTTTAAATCAACGCGAAACATACGATTTAGTAGAAATATCATGCGATATACACGATTTCGCTTCAAATTCCTGCGAAATAGCGATTTTAAACAAACGATTTAGCTTCAAATTCATGTGATATGAACAATTTAGCTTCCGATTAATGCGAAATACACGAATTAGCTTTAAATCAACGGGAAACATACGATTTAGCATAAATATCATGCGATATACACGATTTCGCTTCAAATTCTTGCGAAATAGCGATTTTAAACAAACGATTTAGCTTCAAATTCATGCGAAATGAACTATTTAACTTCAGAGTCATGCGAAATACACGAATTAGCTTTAAATCAACGCGAAACATACGATGTAACTTCAGTATCATGCGAAACACACGATGTCGATTCAAATTCGTGCGAAATAGAGATTTTAAACAAACCATTTAGCTTCAAATTCATGCGAAATGAACAATTTAGCTTCAGATTCATGCGAAATACACGAATTAGCTTTAAATCAACGTGTAACATACGATTTAGCTTCAATATCATGCGATATACACGATTTCGCTTCAAATTCGTGCGAAATAGCGATTTTAAACAAACGATTTAGCTTCAAATTCATGCGAAATGAACAATTTAGGTTCAGATTAATGCGAAATACACGAATTAGCTTTAAATCAACGCGAAACATACGATTTAACTTAAATATCAAGCGATATACACGATTTCGCTTCAAATTCGTGAGAAATAGCGATTTTAAACAAACGATTTAGCTTCAAATTCATGCGAAATGAACAATTTAGCTTCAGATTCATGCGAAATACACGAATTAGCTTTAAATCAACGCGAAACATACGATATAACTTCAATATCATGCGAAACACACGATTTCGATTGAAATTCGTGCGAAATAGCGATTTTAAACAAACGATTTCGCTTCAAATTCTTGCGAAATAGCGATTTTAAACAAACGATTTAGCTTCAAATTCATGGGATATGAACAATTTAGGTTCAGATTCATGCGAAATACACGAATTAGCTTTAAATCAACGCGAAACATACGATTTAGCTTCAATATCATGCGAAACACACGATTTCGATTGAAATTCGTGCGAAATAGCGATTTTCAACAAACGATTTAGCTTGAAATTCATGTGATATGAACTATTTAAATTCAGATTCATGCGACATACACGAATTAGCTTTAATTTCAATATCAAGCGATATACACGATTTCGCTTCAAATTCGTGAGAAATAGCGATTTTAAACAAACGATTTAGTTTCAAATTCATGCGAAATGAACAATTTAGCTTCAGATTCATGCGAAATACACGAATTAGCTTTAAATCAAAGCGAAACATACGATTTAGCAGAAATATCATGCGATATACACGATTTCGCATCATATTCTTGCGAAATAGCGATTTTAAACGAACGATTTAGCTTCAATTCATGCGAAATGAACAATTTTGCTTCAGATTCATGCGAAATACACGAATTAGCTTTAAATCAACGCGAAACATACGATTTAACTTCAATATCATGCGAAACACACGATTTCGATTCAAATTCGTGGGAAATAGAGATTTTAAACAAACGATTTAGCTTCAAATTCATGCGAAATGAACAATTTAGCTTCAGATTAATGCGAAATACACGAATTAGCTTTAAATCAACGCGAAACATACGATTTAGCAGAAATATCATGCGATATACACGATTTCGCTTCAAATTCTTGCGAAATAGCGATTTTAAACAAACGATTTAGCTTCAAATTCATGCGAAATGAACAATTTTGCTCCAGATTCATGCGAAATACACGAATTAGCTTTAAATCAACGCGAAACATACGATTTAACTTCAATATCATGCGAAACACACGATTTCGATTCAAATTCGTGCGAAATAGAGATTTTAAACAAACGATTTAGCTTCAAATTCATGCGAAATGAACAATTTAGCTTCAGATTAATGCGAAATAAACGAATTAGCTTTAAATCAACGCGAAACATACTATTTAACTTCAATATCATGCGAAACACACGATTTCGATTGAAATTCGTGCGATATAGCGATTTTCAACAAACGATTTAGCTTCAAATTCATGCGAAATGAACAATTTAGGTTCAGATTAATGCGAAATACACGAATTAGCTTTAAATCAACGGGAAACATACGATTTAGCAGAAATATCATGCGATATACACGATTTCGCTTGAAATTCTTGCGAAATAGCGATTTTAAACAAACGATTTAGCTTCAAATTCATGCGAAATGTACAATTTAGTTTCAGATTAATGCGAAATACACGAATTAGCTTTAAATCAACGGGAAACATACGATTTAGCAGAAATATCATGCGATATACACGATTTCGCTTCAAATTCTTGCGAAATAGCGATTTTAAACAAACGATTTAGCTTCAAATTCATGCGAAATGAACAATTTAGCTTCAGATTAATGCGAAATACACGAATTAGCCTTAAATCAACGGGAAACATACGATTTAGCAGAAATATCATGCGATATACACGATTTCGCTTCAAATTCTTGCGAAATAGCGATTTTAAACAAACGATTTAGCTTCAAATTCATGCGAAATGAACAATTTTGCTTCAGATTCATGCGAAATACACGAATTAGCTTTAAATCAACGCGAAACATACGATTTAGCTTCAATATCATGCGATATACACGATTTCGCTTCAAATTCGTGCGAAATAGCGATTTTAAACAAACGATTTAGCTTCAAATTCATGCGAAATGAACAATTTAGGTTCAGATTAATGCGAAATACACGAATTAGCTTTAAATCAACGCGAAACATACGATTTAGCTTCAATATCATGCGAAACACACGATTTCGATTGAAATTCGTGCGAAATAGCGATTTTCAACAAACGATTTAGCTTGAAATTCATGTGATATGAACTATTTAAATTCAGATTCATGCGACATACACGAATTAGCTTTAATTTCAATATCAAGCGATATACACGATTTCGCTTCAAATTCGTGAGAAATAGCGATTTTAAACAAACGATTTAGTTTCAAATTCATGCGAAATGAACAATTTAGCTTCAGATTCATGCGAAATACACGAATTAGCTTTAAATCAAAGCGAAACATACGATTTAGCAGAAATATCATGCGATATACACGATTTCGCATCATATTCTTGCGAAATAGCGATTTTAAACGAACGATTTAGCTTCAATTCATGCGAAATGAACAATTTTGCTTCAGATTCATGCGAAATACACGAATTAGCTTTAAATCAACGCGAAACATACGATTTAACTTCAATATCATGCGAAACACACGATTTCGATTCAAATTCGTGGGAAATAGAGATTTTAAACAAACGATTTAGCTTCAAATTCATGCGAAATGAACAATTTAGCTTCAGATTAATGCGAAATACACGAATTAGCTTTAAATCAACGCGAAACATACGATTTAGCTTCAATATCATGCGAAACACACGATTTAGATTGTAATTCGTGCGAAATAGCGATTTTCAACAAACGATTTAGCTTCAAATTCATGCGAAATGAACAATTTAGCTTCAGATTAATGCGAAATACACGAATTAGCTTTAAATCAACGCGAAACATACGATTTAGTAGAAATATCATGCGATATACACGATTTCGCTTCAAATTCCTGCGAAATAGCGATTTTAAACAAACGATTTAGCTTCAAATTCATGTGATATGAACAATTTAGCTTCAGATTAATGCGAAATACACGAATTAGCTTTAAATCAACGCGAAACATACGATTTAGAAGAAATATCATGCGATATACACGATTTCGCATCAAATTCTTGCGAAATAGCGATTTTGAACAAACGATTTAGCTTCAAATTCATGCGAAATGAACAATTTAGGTTCAGATTAATGCGAAATACACGAATTAGCTTTAAATCAACGCGAAACATACGATTTAGCTTCAATATCATGCGAAACACACGATTTCGATTGAAATTCGTGCGAAATAGCGATTTTCAACAAACGATTTAGCTTCAAATTCATGCGAAATGAACAATTTAGCTTCAGATTAATGCGAAATACACGAATTAGCTTTAAATCAACGCGAAACATACGATTTAGCTTCAATATCATGCGAAACACACGATTTCGATTGTAATTCGTGCGAAATAGCGATTTTCAACAAACGATTTAGCTTCAAATTCATGCGAAATGAACAATTTAGCTTCAGATTAATGCGAAATACACGAATTAGCTTTAAATCAACGCGAAACATACGATTTAGTAGAAATATCATGCGATATACACGATTTCGCTTCAAATTCCTGCGAAATAGCGATTTTAAACAAACGATTTAGCTTCAAATTCATGTGATATGAACAATTTAGCTTCCGATTAATGCGAAATACACGAATTAGCTTTAAATCAACGGGAAACATACGATTTAGCATAAATATCATGCGATATACACGATTTCGCTTCAAATTCTTGCGAAATAGCGATTTTAAACAAACGATTTAGCTTCAAATTCATGCGAAATGAACTATTTAACTTCAGAGTCATGCGAAATACACGAATTAGCTTTAAATCAACGCGAAACATACGATGTAACTTCAGTATCATGCGAAACACACGATGTCGATTCAAATTCGTGCGAAATAGAGATTTTAAACAAACCATTTAGCTTCAAATTCATGCGAAATGAACAATTTAGCTTCAGATTCATGCGAAATACACGAATTAGCTTTAAATCAACGTGTAACATACGATTTAGCTTCAATATCATGCGATATACACGATTTCGCTTCAAATTCGTGCGAAATAGCGATTTTAAACAAACGATTTAGCTTCAAATTCATGCGAAATGAACAATTTAGGTTCAGATTAATGCGAAATACACGAATTAGCTTTAAATCAACGCGAAACATACGATTTAACTTAAATATCAAGCGATATACACGATTTCGCTTCAAATTCGTGAGAAATAGCGATTTTAAACAAACGATTTAGCTTCAAATTCATGCGAAATGAACAATTTAGCTTCAGATTCATGCGAAATACACGAATTAGCTTTAAATCAACGCGAAACATACGATATAACTTCAATATCATGCGAAACACACGATTTCGATTGAAATTCGTGCGAAATAGCGATTTTAAACAAACGATTTCGCTTCAAATTCTTGCGAAATAGCGATTTTAAACAAACGATTTAGCTTCAAATTCATGGGATATGAACAATTTAGGTTCAGATTCATGCGAAATACACGAATTAGCTTTAAATCAACGCGAAACATACGATTTAGCTTCAATATCATGCGAAACACACGATTTCGATTGAAATTCGTGCGAAATAGCGATTTTCAACAAACGATTTAGCTTGAAATTCATGTGATATGAACTATTTAAATTCAGATTCATGCGACATACACGAATTAGCTTTAATTTCAATATCAAGCGATATACACGATTTCGCTTCAAATTCGTGAGAAATAGCGATTTTAAACAAACGATTTAGTTTCAAATTCATGCGAAATGAACAATTTAGCTTCAGATTCATGCGAAATACACGAATTAGCTTTAAATCAAAGCGAAACATACGATTTAGCAGAAATATCATGCGATATACACGATTTCGCATCATATTCTTGCGAAATAGCGATTTTAAACGAACGATTTAGCTTCAATTCATGCGAAATGAACAATTTTGCTTCAGATTCATGCGAAATACACGAATTAGCTTTAAATCAACGCGAAACATACGATTTAACTTCAATATCATGCGAAACACACGATTTCGATTCAAATTCGTGGGAAATAGAGATTTTAAACAAACGATTTAGCTTCAAATTCATGCGAAATGAACAATTTAGCTTCAGATTAATGCGAAATACACGAATTAGCTTTAAATCAACGCGAAACATACGATTTAGCTTCAATATCATGCGAAACACACGATTTAGATTGTAATTCGTGCGAAATAGCGATTTTCAACAAACGATTTAGCTTCAAATTCATGCGAAATGAACAATTTAGCTTCAGTGTGACGTCCTCCGACGTTTGTATTAGTATATAAGAGCGTGGTTGTGCATGAATGTGTGTGTGTGTTACCGCGCAAACTAGTATATAAGCGTAGGTTAACCGAATTAGCCTAAACGTATCGTAACCGACCATAGCATAAGTTTGTGACGTCCTCCGACGTTTGTATTAGTATATATAAGAGCGTGGTTGTGCACGAATGTGTGTGTGTGTTACCGCGCAAACTAGTATATAAGCGTAGGTTAACCGAATTAGCCTAAACGTATCGTAACCGACCGTAGCATAAGTTAGCAGATATCTACCTTATAACGAACCATAGAATAAGTTAGCATAACCACATTATTATACTCTCTAGAGAACAAGCGAATATTTCTAAGTACCGTAAAAAGCGCGTGGACTGGGACTACGTCATCCCGCTGAACGCGGCATCCCCTCTCCAGCGCCATCCACCACCATGGCGGACGCCCCTCCACCGGACTACCCCCGCCAGGCGGACCGGCGGCCATGAATCGAAAGAGTTCAATGCAGCCTCCGGCAGGATCACTCTCGTTCCGGAATTCGACCAGTATTAGTCGTACTTCTCGATCAGAAGTCCGGTCGTCCGCGATCGTCAAGTTCTTCTTATTCCAATTCAATTTCGATTCTGATTTCCAAGTCCAATCTTCTTGCGTTAGTATTAAGGCTCTGTAACTTAAGCCAATTTAATTAGAATATACATCTTAATTTAGAAGCAGTGAACGTAATTCATTCAACATACCTCTGCGATCCTAGTTCCTATTATTATTAGACTTACCACCGCATTTCGAATTACAACTTCAGAAAGCGTGTGTACCGGGCTTTCCCCACAAGTCCTGCACGCCACCGAAGTTGCTCTAACTAAATCCGTCCAGAAAGCGTATGTACCGGGCTTTCACCACAAGTCCTGTACGCCACCGGACAGAGCAGATAAATGATTAATTATTAACTAGCATTAGTATCACACATGCCGCGTCAGTCTGGGCGCAGAGCTCAATTGAAGAGACTCGTCCATCTATACGCTCAGATCCCTTACGAAACGCGGGTAAAGCATCGAAGTCAAGAAATCAGCATAATCAGCCATAAACCGCGAATAGATTCAGTTACGGGCGATCTCGCGTACCGCGAAGAAATCCAGATCATCCGCGAATACCGCGCACCTCGTCAACGCCACCTCTATCCTTGGACGGAGCTGATCGAGATCGACATCCCGAAATCAACGTACAGCCCAAGCAGAATCCCGGCAGGAGATCCGAGACGAGCGGCGTACGAGAAGCGAGCGAACGAGCCTTCCCGGCAGCAGGACCTGCCTATCACAGTAAGAGCCCGCGTATTTTGTCCCTGTGTTCGCGAGTAGGCGATACCCTGTTATACGCGAACGGTACGCGTCGCGTGGACTAAAGGCAGATCAATTTAATCGTTACACGTAAATCTCGCGCTCTCGCGGAATTATATATATTTTGCGGGAAATCACGCGCGGGACGTAACAATTTGGTGGCAGCGGTGGGATCTGATAAGCCAATCGCCATGCTCGCCAGCCCAGCGGACGGAACGCGGTCAAAATCGCATAATTTAGAAGGAAAACAATTATCGCAAGACGAACTCGCCGCGGTACAAAAAACCTTGATAAATAAAGAGCAACGGCTCATGGAACAATCGCGCAGCCTAGATAAAAAGCGTATGTTAATAGAATCGCAACAAATGCAGGCGCAGGCGGAAATAGATAAAGATCGCGACGAAATGGCGATCGAAAACGCGAGACTCCGCGAACAAATCGAAAAATTAACGGTGGGAAACTCACGAACCGCGGGACCGGCAAACCCGGCTTTCGAACCACCGACTCGGGTTCAATCAACGCATCGACCGTATTACGACTCCCGCGAAGCTGAAGACAATCAGCTAACATTAAAATCCGCAGCCGATATGATCCCGATGTTTAATGGTACGCAACCACCAGTACTTCAATTTACGCGCGCGTGCACTCACGCGAGATCGTTGGTACCCTCGCACTCGGAACGCAGCCTGGTAAGACTAATTATCGGTAAATTGCGCGGAGACGCTTTGTCCGTGGTAGAATTCCGCCACTTCGATACCGTGTCGGAACTATGCGAACGTTTAAAAATGCTATTCGGCGCGCAGCATAAAATCCAACACTACCAGGGCGAGCTAGCCAACATTTACATGGGTGAACGTGAAAACATTTTTACCTACATAAACCGAGTTAGAGATCTACACGGGGCGATCATCAATTGCCTCCCGGATCAGGCCGACAACCGCGAGATCGACGACTTTGCGCGTGATTGTTTTATAGACGGGTTAATTCCTAACATACGAACGGAACTGCGTGCGGTTGGACATAAACATATGGAGGATATTTTTGACGAATCCGTGAGAGCATTCAAACAGTTGGAACTGGACTTGAAACGGTACGGTGATATAAACAGTCGAAGGGTCCGCTTTCCAAACGGTATAAACAGTCCGAGGACGGAGAACAGAAACTTCCTGTCGAGGAATCGGTCACCCTCACCTTATAATAACAGAGGATTTAGTTTCGCCGATCCGGGGAGTTTGTATATAAACAGTTCGGGCGATACGCGTTCAGGGTACTATGACTCATCAACGCGTCAACGCGACTACGATTTATCGATGCGCCGACGCGACTATGAATCACCGGCGCCCCATTACACAGACCGGCGCGAGCGCGCCTTCGGCCACGATTACTCGCCTCGTAAACAATACACATCCGGTCCTTCGCCGCGCTACGAATATCGACGCGATAACAATTATCGAGATCAACCGCGAGAACAATCTCGGCCGAATCACGCGAGCAACGCTCAAAGGTTTTGCAATTATTGCAAGACGCCCGGCCATGGTATTCACGAATGCCGCAAGCGTGAATTCAACAATAAGATTCGCGAACAACAACCGTCGGGAAACGGGAAGAACCTCCCGACCATGTCGGACAATCGTCGGGAGGGAAACAGAAATTTTCAACGAGTGACGCCGATCGCGAGCGAGGAACAGACAGCAGAGACGGGAGAATCGCGCGGATAAATCTCCGTCCAGCCTCCGCGGTCCCACACGTAATGGTGTCTCCCCCGGAATTAATCAAAGCGGCCAAGTTGATGATAGACACCGGCGCCGAGCCTAATATCATCAAGGTATCACAATTAAAGTCGGATGTGATCGTCAACGTGAGCAACGCTATTAATATCACCGGGATAACGGACGAGTCCGTCACCACACTAGGCACGACGTCAATATCCATTGCAAACGCGGAAGTAGAATTTCACGTGGTTTCCGAAACCTTTCCAATCTCAGCGGACGGTATCTTGGGTTCTGCGTTTCTATCGCAAGGCGCGGAGATTTCATACAAGAAAGAAAGCGTATCGTGGCAGGGAAACGAGTTTCCTTTCACGACGCAATCCAAAATCGTTGTCGAACCGCGAACTGCTACATTAATAAGGGTAAAGGTGACCGGACCGGAATTCGGTTACCTCAGCCGTCGTGAAGTTTCAAAGGGAGTTTTCCTCCCGCACTGTCTCGCAAGAAACTCCGACGGACAAGCGATTGTGCGTTGTGTTAACACTAATAGCGAATCCATAACCTTTGCTACGCCGGAAATGGAGCTGGCAGAGGTGGAGGAGTTGTCGGACACCGCCATTCCGCAAAAATTTTTCTCAAACCCTAAAAACAATTCGAATTCTAATTCCGCTTCAATATTCAACCTAAATACAATAAATTCCCGCTACGAGAAGATCAAGGGCATCATTAGCACCGATCACCTCAGCGGAGAAGAAAAATTACATGTAGAACAATTGCTGGAATGCAATGAAGACCTCTTCCACCTCCCCGAGGAGCGCCTCGGCAAAACAAATGCGGTGCGGCACCGAATCGCTACGACTGACAATTCTCCGGTTCACGTAAAACAGTACAGATATCCACCGATACACAAAGAGGAGATAAACAAACAAATGAGGGAACTCCTCGAGCAGGACATTGTTGCTCCTTCAAAGTCTCCTTACAACAGTCCACTCTGGATCGTGCCCAAAAAGGCAGATGCAGAGGGGAACAAGAAGTGGAGGATGGTAATAGACTTCCGTGCGCTCAACGAAAAATCGGTGCCCGACGCATATCCGCTGCCCAGTATCCTCGAAATTTTAGACCAGTTGGGCAGCGCCAAATATTTTAGCGTTTTCGATCTTGCGAGTGGATTCCACCAGATCGAGATGCACCCGGACGATGCGGAAAAAACGGCCTTTTCAACGCCATACGGCCACTACGAATATAAAAGAATGCCATTCGGCCTTCGAAACGCGCCCGCAACTTTTCAACGGCTAATGGATAACGTACTAACCGGCCTCCAAGGCACTGAACTCTTTGTATACCTAGATGACATCGTCATATACGCGCGAAGCTTGTCGGAGCACGCCACAAAATTTAACAAACTCGCGGATAGACTTAGACAAGCAAATCTAAAACTCCAGCCGTCGAAGTGTTCATTTCTGCATCGAGAGGTAGCGTATTTGGGCCATATAATTGGCGAAGACGGCGTAAAACCATGCCCGATGAAAATCGAGGCCGTGCGACGATTCCCGCGTCCGAAAACATTAAAAAACTTAAGAGAATTTCTGGGTCTGTCGGGATATTACAGACGTTTCATACCCAAATTTTCACAAATATCGAAACCACTCACAATACTTCTCAAAAAGGATACTAAGTTCGTATGGAACGTGGAGCAGGAGAAGGCGTTTAATACTCTCCGTGAAATCCTAACCACCGAGCCACTCCTCCAGTACCCCGATTTCGGAAAAGATTTTAAAATAACTACAGACGCGTCCGGATACGCGATAGGTGGAATATTGAGCCAGGGCGAAATCGGGAAAGACCGCCCGATAGCCTACGCATCTCGATTATTGCACGGGGCAGAACTAAATTACTCCACAATAGAGAAGGAATGCCTCGCGATTATTTACTGCACCCAATATTTTAGACCATATATCTACGGCAGGAAATTCAGCTTGATCACAGACCATCGTCCACTGGTCTGGATGAATTCCGAGAAGGATCCTACATCACGATTACTCAGATGGAGATTAAAATTAGCAGAATTTGACTATACGGTAATCTACAAGGCAGGAAAAACGAACCTCAACGCGGACGCGTTGTCCAGGAATCCCGCGACAGTACTTCCACTTTCCTCAGATTCATCAACTATATTCGATAGCGTTAGAAAACCTGCCCGGTCCCCGATCCTCGGATCCAGACCGGCAGCGATAGATTCCCCTACAACATCCGAGTCGGACCGGTTGCATTCCCGCTCCTCATCGCCGCAACCCGCCACGTCACGAGGGAATTCCCCTCCGACGGAAAACACACCGCTATCCTCTCCCTCAAACAGAAAACAAACCTCGAGTCCAAACACCGACACAGAAACGGATACAGACGAGGATGAAAATATATTCGATAGTCACAACGCTCCAGCCTCCCCAAAAGGAAGGACCATAACGATCACAAGAGATAGACTAGTCATGCGAAACGACAATCTCGCCGTATTTGTAACAACCAGCGGCCAACCATTAGACCCGGGCGCCGTCGACCTGTTCAGGGCCGGAAAGATCCCGAAAGATTTGAAATTAACGCTCTGCCGGACCAGGGTGATGAAAATCGGCACTAAAAACCTACTCTTGCTCCCGATAAAAACATCACCACACCATACCGCGACATACGACGATCTGCTTGAACTTTTTGCCTCAATACTAGACGTGACGATCGAATTACAGTTAGATTCACTTAGCATATCGAAGACGAACATAGACGACATTCCATGGCACACTATCTACAGAATAATCATCGATACATTCGCGACCACGAATACCCAATTCTTTGCATGCGCAAACCAAGTCGTCATACCGACGGAGAACGAACGACTTCCTATCATAAAAGAAAACCATATTTCTTCCTTTGCCGGACACAAAGGGATAACAAAAACGTACAAAAGAATCCGCGAGAAGTATTATTGGAACACATTGAAAAAAGACGTGACCGAATTCATAAACAACTGCGAAACTTGCCAAAGAAAAAAACTAGTCAGAGTCAAAACGCGACAACCAATGACCATCACTGACACACCCGGAAAAGCATTCGAAAAGATATCAATGGATATCGTAGGTCCCCTCCCAACATCCTCAAAGAATCACACGTATATTCTAACGATACAGGACCTCCTCACCAAATATTCCCTTGCCCTCCCGCTGCGCAACGCGACCGCGATTGAGATCGCGGATGCCTTTATCAAAGATTTCATCTGTAGATTCGGGGCTCCTAAGGGAATTCTGACAGATCAGGGAGCGAACTTCCTGAGCTCATTAATGAAGAACATCTCAAAACGGTTTAGAATTACGCAATTTAAGACGACGGCATTCCGGCCTCAGAGTAATGGTTCTATAGAAAGATCCCATCATGTGTTGACGGAATATTTGAAACAATATGTATCCAGGGCCGATTGGGACGAGTGGCTCCCACATGCAATGTTTTCTTACAATACGAGTGTTCACGAGGGCACTCTCTACACTCCACATGAACTGGTATTCGGCACTCTAGCGCGAACCCCGTCAGCAAATCCAATAATACACGATTCATCGGACGAATCTTACACAGCCTATCTCGAGAAACTACAAACAAAAATTTCCGAGACCCTAACAGACGCCAGAAATAATCTTACTTCCGCTAAGAACAGATCAAAACAATATTACGATAGAAAAACCAACGCACAGTCCTTTATCGTCGGAGACAGGGTATACCTGCTTAAGCAGCCCAAACGCGATAAATTTGACGACGAGTATATCGGACCGTTCACCGTGATCGAATGTACGGGTGATAGGAATGTTAAGATAAGAATGAAGAAAGGTACGAAAATTGTTCACACGGATAAACTTAAGCATGCGCCGCGTCAGCATATAAACCTAGTGAGTCACGCACCCCCACCGACCCTTATCGCGAACGATAAACGAAATATCGTATATAGAACAGCCGGAGAACTCAGCGACAACCATCAGTCTACAACCAGAGCAGACACCATGAAGACCGCAACGATACTCTCAGTATTCTTTCTCCTACGTCCAACCAACGCATTGATAGGCTATGACTGCAATAGCCCTACTCTAAATACAACCACAATTTCAACCGTGGACTCGCCTAAATGCGAATATACGCACTCAAAGCCAATAACTACGAACCTCACAATCCAGCTGCTCCAGTTGATCGAGTTTAAGGACGTTCCGACATTCCAATGCAAGGTAGAGATTGATCGGACTGTCTACTATTGCGGTATGCATTCGCATACATCCGTGGTACATAACGGCCGACACCAGTACATATTGGACACCCCGAGGGACGTCTGCAAGGCCATGCACGAGTCAGGAATCCTGCCCCTCCCACCTACTGGTCAAATCGTAGGTATCAAAAGAAATAGCACCACGACGCGAGGCTTCACGTTAGCCGGATCAATACAACAAGACGGTACCTGTAGAGGAACGGCGTACAGCGACCCATACGGTACCTGGGATAATGTGGTGGTCCAATCAGTCATAAAGGTGACAATAAAAACCTTCCAGGCGTCGATCAAGCTATCCAGCAATACCTTGTACCTGCCCGGCGGCCAACGATGCCCACTGGACAAGGAGTACTGTATGGATTCCGAAGACGGTTACACGTATTGGACCAGCCTCCCTGAAGATCCCTGCAAAATGAGCAATTATAACGTGTTGTTCGAAGGCCGAGCGATAAAGGTATCTAACAAAAATTCGAATCTTGCCTCTCTGTATTCGGTAACGTCCGGCGATACAGCATTCGCCTTGACCAGCACTGGCCGAACGCAAGCATGCGGCTACACGCTCGAAAAAACCGAGCACCCGAAATTATTAATCCTGGAAACGGACAAGGAAGGAAGGTTTAAATCAGCAACAAAGCCCCAAACGAACAATCTCGACATATTCACTTACGTGAATACCAAGTTCGTTTATGTCGAAAGACATATCAAGTCTCAGATAGTGTCATTATATAAGGACACCATGAAACAAAAATGCCAGCTTGAACAGCAAATCTTGAGAAACATAATTTCCTTAGTTCATATCTCACCAGCAGAAGTAGCAGCCACTATCACCAAAGAACCAGGATACATGGCCCTCCCAGCCGGAGAAGTCATACACATAATTAAATGTGTGCCAGTACAGTGCTCCCTGAGAAAGACCAAGGACTGCTTCGACGAACTTCCTGTATCTTACAGAAACAACTCTTTATTTTTAACACCAAAAAACAGAATCCTGGTCAAAACAGGAACACGGAAAACGTGCAACGAACTAATACCTCCAACTTACCGTATCCACGGCACCTGGTACAAGCTCACGCCAAATCCAGTGGAAAGTATCGCGCCACCTCCGTTGCAGCCGTTAACAGCCTCCGCATGGAAGTACACGGACCCGACGAATCTCGCCAGCGGAGGAATCTACTCCAGGGAAGACCTCGAAAAACTCAACGAGCACATCATGTTCCCTGTCGAAAAGATGGCGGTCGTCGACGCACTGGCGCAAGGAGCGTCTGGTAGAGAGTATGCAGATGGCGCCGTCGGAATGTTCAACCTGATGGACGAAAATACCCTGCAGAAAATCGCAGAATCTACAGGGAAACATGTTTGGAATGGTTTCGTACAGTTCGGCTCGGCAATGGCCGGCGTTATAGGGATTTATGTAACCCTGCGGATCATAAAAATTATAATCAACACCATTCTCAACGGGATAGCCCTCCACGCAGCATACGGATGGAGTCTGCAGCTACTCGCCGCCTGTTGGAGCGCCTTGGCCCACTTCTGCCTATACCTGAAGGACAAAAATGGTGACAGTGAAGTGCGGAAGTGTCCGGTAAACCCAAAACCCTTAGAATGCGTGACATTAAATGTGCCCAAAGACAAGAATTGTGCGAGTGACAACGTGGACAATAAAGACAACAAACGCGATTCAATTGAACTATACGTAAGCGAAACTCCACAATATATTAGCTATAAGAAATGCAAACAAGACTCAGAAAGGAATGACTCCTAATGTCGTCATTCTTTTTGCGAAGGGGGGAGGTGTGACGTCCTCCGACGTTTGTATTAGTATATAAGAGCGTGGTTGTGCACGAATGTGTGTGTGTGTGTTACCGCGCAAACTAGTATATAAGCGTAGGTTAACCGAATTAGCCTAAACGTATCGTAACCGACCGTAGCATAAGTTAGCAGATATCTACCTTATAACGAACCATAGAATAAGTTAGCATAACCACATTATTATACTCTCTAAAGAACAAGCGAATATTTCTAAGTACCGTAAAAAGCGCGTGGACTGGGACTACGTCATCCCGCTGAACGCGGCATCCCCTCTCCAGCGCCATCCACCACCATGGCGGACGCCCCTCCACCGGACTACCCCCGCCAGGCGGACCGGCGGCCATGAATCGAAAGAGTTCAATGCAGCCTCCGGCAGGATCACTCTCGTTCCGGAATTCGACCAGTATTAGTCGTACTTCTCGATCAGAAGTCCGGTCGTCCGCGATCGTCAAGTTCTTCTTATTCCAATTCAATTTCGATTCTGATTTCCAAGTCCAATCTTCTTGCGTTAGTATTAAGGCTCTGTAACTTAAGCCAATTTAATTAGAATATACATCTTAATTTAGAAGCAGTGAACGTAATTCATTCAACATACCTCTGCGATCCTAGTTCCTATTATTATTAGACTTACCACCGCATTTCGAATTACAACTTCAGAAAGCGTGTGTACCGGGCTTTCCCCACAAGTCCTGCACGCCACCGAAGTTGCTCTAACTAAATCCGTCCAGAAAGCGTATGTACCGGGCTTTCACCACAAGTCCTGTACGCCACCGGACAGAGCAGATAAATGATTAATTATTAACTAGCATTAGTATCACACATGCCGCGTCAGTCTGGGCGCAGAGCTCAATTGAAGAGACTCGTCCATCTATACGCTCAGATCCCTTACGAAACGCGGGTAAAGCATCGAAGTCAAGAAATCAGCATAATCAGCCATAAACCGCGAATAGATTCAGTTACGGGCGATCTCGCGTACCGCGAAGAAATCCAGATCATCCGCGAATACCGCGCACCTCGTCAACGCCACCTCTATCCTTGGACGGAGCTGATCGAGATCGACATCCCGAAATCAACGTACAGCCCAAGCAGAATCCCGGCAGGAGATCCGAGACGAGCGGCGTACGAGAAGCGAGCGAACGAGCCTTCCCGGCAGCAGGACCTGCCTATCACAGTAAGAGCCCGCGTATTTTGTCCCTGTGTTCGCGAGTAGGCGATACCCTGTTATACGCGAACGGTACGCGTCGCGTGGACTAAAGGCAGATCAATTTAATCGTTACACGTAAATCTCGCGCTCTCGCGGAATTATATATATTTTGCGGGAAATCACGCGCGGGACGTAACACTAAATTGTTCATTTGGCATGTATTTGAAGCTAAATCGATCTTTTAAAATCGCTATTTCCCACGAATTTCAATCGAAATCGTATGTTTCGCATGATATTGAAGTTAAATCGTTTGTTTCGTGTGGATTTAAAGCTAATTCGTGTATTTCGCATGAATCTGAAGCTAAATTTTTCATTTCGCATGAATTTGAAGATAAATCGTTTATTTAAAATCGCTATTTCGTTCGAATTTGTGTCGAAATCGTGTATTTCGCATGAATCTGAAGCTAAATTGTTCATTTGGCATGTATTTGAAGCTAAATCGATCTTTTAAAATCGCTATTTCCCACGAATTTCAATCGAAATCGTATGTTTCGCACGATATTGAAGTTAAATCGTTTGTTTCGTGTGGATTTAAAGCTAATCCGTGTATTTCGCATGAAACTGAAGCTAAATTGTTCATTTCGCATGAATCTGAAGCTAAATCGTTTATTTAAAATCGCTATTTCGTTCGAATTTGTGTCGAAATCGTGTATTTCGCATGAATCTGAAGCTAAATTGTTCATTTGGCATAAATTTGAAGCTAAATCGATCGTTTAAAATCGCTATTTCATACGAATTTGAATCGAAATCGTATGATTCGCATGATATTGAAGTTAAATCGTTCGTTTCGTGTGGATTTAAAGCTAATTCGTGTATTTCGCATGAATCTGAAGCTAAATTGTTCATTTCGCATGAATTTGAAGCTAAATCGTTTATTTAAAATCGCTATTTCCTTCGAATTTGTGTCGAAATCGTGTATTTCGCATGAATCTGAAGCTAAATTGTTCATTTGGCATGAATTTGAAGCTAAATCGATCGTTTAAAATCGCTATTTCGCACGAATTTGAATCGAAATCGTATGTTTCGCATGATATTGAAGTTAAATCGTTTGTTTCGTGTGGATTTAAAGCTAATTCGTGTACTTCGCATGAATCTGAAGCTAAATTGTTCATTTCGCATGAATTTGAAACTAAATTGTAGATTTCGCGTGAATTTGAAACTAAATCGTTTACATAAAATCGCTATTTCGTTCGAATTTGTCTCAAAATCGTGTATTTCGCATGAATCTGAAGCTATATTGTTCATTTGGCATGTATTTGAAGCTAAATCGATGTTTTAAAATCGCTATTTCCCACGAATTTCAATCGAAATCGTATGTTTCGCATGATATTGAAGTTAAATCGTTTGTTTCGTGTGGATTTAAAGCTAATTCGTGTATTTCGCATGAATCTGAAGCTAAATTGTTCATTTCGCATGAATTTGAAGCTAAATCGTTTATTTAAAATCGCTATTTCGTTCGAATTTGTCTCGAAATCGTGTATTTCGCATGAATCTGAAGCTAAATTGTTCATTTGGCATGAATTTGAAGCTAAATCGATTGTTTAAAATCGCTATTTCGCTCGAATTTGAATCGAAATCGTATGTTTCGCATGATATTGAAGTTAAATCGTTTGTTTCGTGTGGATTTAAAGCTAATTCGTGTACTTCGCATGAATCTGAAGCTAAATTGTTCATTTCGCATGAATTTGAAACTAAATTGTAGATTTCGCGTGAATTTGAAACTAATTCGTTTACTTAAAATCGCTATTTCGTTCGAATTTGTCTCGAAATCGTGTATTTCGCATGAATCTGAAGCTATATTGTTCATTTGGCATGTATTTGAAGCTAAATCGATGTTTTAAAATCGCTATTTCCCACGAATTTCAATCGAAATCGTATGTTTCGCATGATATTGAAGTTAAATCGTTTGTTTCGTGTGGATTTAAAGCTAATTCGTGTATTTCGCATGAATCTGAAGCTAAATTGTTCATTTCGCATGAATTTGAAGCTAAATCGTTTATTTAAAATCGCTATTTCGTTCGAATTTGTGTCGAAATCGTGTATTTCGCATGAATCTGAAGCTAAATTGTTCATTTGGCATGAATTTGAAGCTAAATCGATCGTTTAAAATCGCTATTTCGCACGAATTTGAATCGAAATCGTATGTTTCGCATGATATTGAAGTTAAATCGTTTGTTTCGTGTGGATTTAAAGCTAATTCGTGTACTTCGCATGAATCTGAAGCTAAATTGTTCATTTCGCATGAATTTGAAACTAAATTGTTCATTTCGCGTGAATTTGAAACTAAATCGTTTATTTAAAATCGATATTTCGTTCGAATTTGTCTCGAAATCGTATGTTTCGCATGATATTGAAGTTAAATCGTTTGTTTCGTGTGGATTTAAAGCTAATTCGTGTATTTCGCATGAATCTAAAGCTAAATTGTTCATTTCGCATGAATTTGAAACTAAATTGTTCATTTCGCGTGAATTTTAAACTAAATCGTTTATTTAAAATCGCTATTTCGTTCGAATTTGTCTAGAAATCGTGTATTTCGCATGAATCTGAAGCTAAATTGTTCATTTGGCATGTATTTGAAGCTAAATCGATCTTTTAAAATCGCTATTTCCCACGAATTTCAATCGAAATCGTATGTTTCGCATGATATTGAAGTTAAATCGTTTGTTTCGTGTGGATTTAAAGCTAATTCGTGTATTTCGCATGAATCTGAAGCTAAATTGTTCATTTCGCATGAATTTGAAGCTAAATCGTTTATTTAAAATCGCTATTTCGTTCGAATTTGTGTCGAAATCGTGTATTTCGCATGAATCTGAAGCTAAATTGTTCATTTGGCATGAATTTGAAGCTAAATCGATCGTTTAAAATCGCTATTTCGCACGAATTTGAATCGAAATCGTATGATTCGCATGATATTGAAGTTAAATCTGTCGTTTCGTGTGGATTTAAAACTAATTCGTGTATTTCGCATGAATCTGAAGCTAAATTGTTCATTTCGCATGAATTTGAAGCTAAATCGTTTATTTAAAATCGCTATTTCGTTCGAATTTGTGTCGAAATCGTGGATTTCGCATGAATCTGAAGCTAAATTGTTCATTTGGCATGAATTTGAAGCTAAATAGATCGTTTAAAATCGCTATTTCGCACGAATTTGAATCGAAATCGTATGATTCGCATGATATTGAAGTTAAATCTGTCGTTTCGTGTGGATTTAAAACTAATTCGTGTATTTCGCATGAATCTGAAGCTAAATTGTTCATTTCGCATGAATTTGAAGCTAAATCGTTTATTTAAAATCGCTATTTCGTTCGAATTTGTGTCGAAATCGTGGATTTCGCATGAATCTGAAGCTAAATTGTTCATTTGGCATGAATTTGAAGCTAAATAGATCGTTTAAAATCGCTATTTCGCACGAATTTGAATCGAAATCGTATGATTCGCATGATATTGAAGTTAAATCTGTCGTTTCGTGTGGATTTAAAGCTAATTCGTGTATTTCGCATGAATCTGAAGCTAAATTGTTCATTTCGCATGAATTTGAAGCTAAATCGTTTATTTAAAATCGCTATTTCGTTCGAATTTGTGTCGCAATCGTGTATTTCGCATGAATCTGAAGCTAAATTGTTCATTTGGCATGTATTTGAAGCTAAATCGATCTTTTAAAATCGCTATTTCCCACGAATTTCAATCGAAATCGTATGTTTCGCATGATATTGAAGTTAAATCGTTCGTTTCGTGTGGATTTAAAGCTAATTCGTGTATTTCGCATGAATCTGAAGCTAAATTGTTCATTTCGCATGAATTTGAAGCTAAATCGATCGTTTAAAATCGCTATTTCATACGAATTTGAATCGAAATCGTATGATTCGCATGATATTGAAGTTAAATCGTTCGTTTCGTGTGGATTTAAAGCTAATTCGTGTATTTCGCATGAATCTGAAGCTAAATTGTTCATTTCGCATGAACTTGAAACTAAATTGTTCATTTCGCGTGAATTTGAAACTAAATCGTTTATTTAAAATCGATATTTCGTTCGAATTTGTCTCGAAATCGTATGTTTCGCATGATATTGAAGTTAAATCGTTTGTTTCGTGTGGATTTAAAGCTAATTCGTGTATTTCGCATGAATCTAAAGCTAAATTGTTCATTTCGCATGAATTTGAAACTAAATTGTACATTTCGCGTGAATTTTAAACTAAATCGTTTATTTAAAATCGCTATTTCGTTCGAATTTGTCTAGAAATCGTGTATTTCGCATGAATCTGAAGCTAAATTGTTCATTTGGCATGTATTTGAAGCTAAATCGATCTTTTAAAATCGCTATTTCCCACGAATTTCAATCGAAATCGTATGTTTCGCATGATATTGAAGTTAAATCGTTTGTTTCGTGTGGATTTAAAGCTAATTCGTGTATTTCGCATGAATCTGAAGCTAAATTGTTCATTTCGCATGAATTTGAAGCTAAATCGTTTATTTAAAATCGCTATTTCGTTCGAATTTGTGTCGAAATCGTGTATTTCGCATGAATCTGAAGCTAAATTGTTCATTTGGCATGAATTTGAAGCTAAATCGATAGTTTAAAATCGCTATTTCGCTCGAATTTGAATCGAAATCGTATGATTCGCATGATATTGAAGTTAAATCGTTCGTTTCGTGTGGATTTAAAGCTAATTCGTGTATTTCGCATGAATCTGAAGCTAAATTGTTCATTTCGCATGAATTTGAAGCTAAATCGTTTATTTAAAATCGCTATTTCGTTCGAATTTGTGTCGAAATCGTGTATTTCGCATGAATCTGAAGCTAAATTGTTCATTTGGCATGAATTTGAAGCTAAATCGATCGTTTAAAATCGCTATTTCGCACGAATTTGAATCGAAATCGTATGTTTCGCATGATATTGAAGTTAAATCGTTTGTTTCGTGTGGATTTAAAGCTAATTCGTGTACTTCGCATGAATCTGAAGCTAAATTGTTCATTTCGCATGAATTTGAAACTAAATTGTAGATTTCGCGTGAATTTGAAACTAAATCGTTTATTTAAAATCGATATTTCGTTCGAATTTGTCTCGAAATCGTATGTTTCGCATGATATTGAAGTTAAATCGTTTGTTTCGTGTGGATTTAAAGCTAATTCGTGTATTTCGCATGAATCTAAAGCTAAATTGTTCATTTCGCATGAATTTGAAACTAAATTGTTCATTTCGCGTGAATTTTAAACTAAATCGTTTATTTAAAATCGCTATTTCGTTCGAATTTGTCTAGAAATCGTGTATTTCGCATGAATCTGAAGCTAAATTGTTCATTTGGCATGTATTTGAAGCTAAATCGATCTTTTAAAATCGCTATTTCCCACGAATTTCAATCGAAATCGTATGTTTCGCATGATATTGAAGTTAAATCGTTTGTTTCGTGTGGATTTAAAGCTAATTCGTGTATTTCGCATGAATCTGAAGCTAAATTGTTCATTTCGCATGAATTTGAAGCTAAATCGTTTATTTAAAATCGCTATTTCGTTCGAATTTGTCTCGAAATCGTGTATTTCGCATGAATCTGAAGCTAAATTGTTCATTTGGCATGAATTTGAAGCTAATTCGATTGTTTAAAATCGCTATTTCGCTCGAATTTGAATCGAAATCGTATGATTCGCATGATATTGAAGTTAAATCGTTCGTTTCGTGTGGATTTAAAGCTAATTCGTGTATTTCGCATGAATCTGAAGCTAAATTGTTCATTTGGCATGAATTTGAAGCTAAATCGTTTATTTAAAATCGCTATTTCCTTCGAATTTGTGTCGAAATCGTGTATTTCGCATGAATCTGAAGCTAAATTGTTCATTTGGCATGAATTTGAAGCTAAATCGATCGTTTAAAATCGCTATTTCGCACGAATTTGAATCGAAATCGTATGTTTCGCATGATATTGAAGTTAAATCGTTTGTTTCGTGTGGATTTAAAGCTAATTCGTGTACTTCGCATGAATCTGAAGCTAAATTGTTCATTTCGCATGAATTTGAAACTAAATTGTAGATTTCGCGTGAATTTGAAACTAAATCGTTTACATAAAATCGCTATTTCGTTCGAATTTGTCTCAAAATCGTGTATTTCGCATGAATCTGAAGCTATATTGTTCATTTGGCATGTATTTGAAGCTAAATCGATGTTTTAAAATCGCTATTTCCCACGAATTTCAATCGAAATCGTATGTTTCGCATGATATTGAAGTTAAATCGTTTGTTTCGTGTGGATTTAAAGCTAATTCGTGTATTTCGCATGAATCTGAAGCTAAATTGTTCATTTCGCATGAATTTGAAGCTAAATCGTTTATTTAAAATCGCTATTTCGTTCGAATTTGTCTCGAAATCGTGTATTTAGCATGAATCTGAAGCTAAATTGTTCATTTGGCATGAATTTGAAGCTAAATCGATCGTTTAAAATCGCTATTTCCCACGAATTTGAATCGAAATCGTATGATTCGCATGATATTGCAGTTAAATCGTTCGTTTCGTGTGGATTTAAAGCTAATTCGTGTATTTCGCATGAATCTGAAGCTAAATTGTTCATTTCGCATGAATTTGAAGCTAAATCGTTTATTTAAAATCGCTATTTCGTTCGAATTTGTGTCGAAATCGTGTATTTCGCATGAATCTGAAGCTAAATTGTTCATCTGGCATGAATTTGAAGCTAAATCGATCGTTTAAAATCGCTATTTCGCACGAATTTGAATCGAAATCGTATGTTTCGCATGATATTGAAGTTAAAACGTTTGTTTCGTGTGGATTTAAAGCTAATTCGTGTACTTCGCATGAATCTGAAGCTAAATTGTTCATTTCGCATGAATTTGAAACTAAATTGTTCATTTCGCGTGAATTTGAAACTAAATCGTTTATTTAAAATCGATATTTCGTTCGAATTTGTCTCGAAATCGTATGTTTCGCATGATATTGAAGTTAAATCGTTTGTTTCGTGTGGATTTAAAGCTAATTCGTGTATTTCGCATGAATCTAAAGCTAAATTGTTCATTTCGCATGAATTTGAAACTAAATTGTTCATTTCGCGTGAATTTTAAACTAAATCGTTTATTTAAAATCGCTATTTCGTTCGAATTTGTCTAGAAATCGTGTATTTCGCATGAATCTGAAGCTAAATTGTTCATTTGGCATGTATTTGAAGCTAAATCGATCTTTTAAAATCGCTATTTCCCACGAATTTCAATCGAAATCGTATGTTTCGCATGATATTGAAGTTAAATCGTTTGTTTCGTGTGGATTTAAAGCTAATTCGTGTATTTCGCATGAATCTGAAGCTAAATTTTTCATTTCGCATGAATTTGAAGATAAATCGTTTATTTAAAATCGCTATTTCGTTCGAATTTGTGTCGAAATCGTGTATTTCGCATGAATCTGAAGCTAAATTGTTCATTTGGCATGTATTTGAAGCAAAATCGATCTTTTAAAATCGCTATTTCCCACGAATTTCAATCGAAATCGTATGTTTCGCATGATATTGAAGTTAAATCGTTTGTTTCGTGTGGATTTAAAGCTAATCCGTGTATTTCGCATGAAACTGAAGCTAAATTGTTCATTTCGCATGAATCTGAAGCTAAATCGTTTATTTAAAATCGATATTTCGTTCGAATTTGTCTCGAAATCGTATGTTTCGCATGATATTGAAGTTAAATCGTTTGTTTCGTGTGGATTTAAAGCTAATTCGTGTATTTCGCATGAATCTAAAGCTAAATTGTTCATTTCGCATGAATTTGAAACTAAATTGTTCATTTCGCGTGAATTTTAAACTAAATCGTTAATTTAAAATCGCTATTTCGTTCGAATTTGTCTAGAAATCGTGTATTTCGCATGAATCTGAAGCTAAATTGTTCATTTGGCATGTATTTGAAGCTAAATCGATCTTTTAAAATCGCTATTTCCCACGAATTTCAATCGAAATCGTATGTTTCGCATG
Organism: Megalopta genalis; assembly: GCF_051020955.1. NCBI lineage: Eukaryota > Metazoa > Arthropoda > Insecta > Hymenoptera > Halictidae > Megalopta > Megalopta genalis. Next base: position 16,535 of record NW_027476699.1, on the reverse strand, counting down.
ATATTGAAGTTAAATCGTTTGTTTCGTGTGGATTTAAAGCTAATTCGTGTATTTCGCATGAATCTGAAGCTAAATTGTTCATTTCGCATGAATTTGAAGCTAAATCGTTTATTTAAAATCGCTATTTCGTTCGAATTTGTGTCGAAATCGTGTATTTCGCATGAATCTGAAGCTAAATTGTTCATTTGGCATGAATTTGAAGCTAAATCGATTGTTTAAAATCGCTATTTCGCTCGAATTTGAATCGAAATCGTATGATTCGCATGATATTGAAGTTAAATCGTTCGTTTCGTGTGGATTTAAAGCTAATTCGTGTATTTCGCATGAATCTGAAGCTAAATTGTTCATTTCGCATGCATTTGAAACTAAATTGTAGATTTCGCGTGAATTTGAAACTAAATCGTTTACTTAAAATCGCTATTTCGTTCGAATTTGTCTCGAAATCGTGTATTTCGCATGAATCTGAAGCTATATTGTTCATTTCGCATGAATTTGAAGCTAAATCGTTTATTTAAAATCGCTATTTCGTTCGAATTTGTCTCGAAATCGTGTATTTCGCATGAATCTGAAGCTAAATTGTTCATTTGGCATGAATTTGAAGCTAAATCGATCGTTTAAAATCGCCATTTCCCACGAATTTGAATCGAAATCGTATGATTCGCATGATATTGAAGTTAAATCGTTCGTTTCGTGTGGATTTAAAGCTAATTCGTGTATTTCGCATGAATCTGAAGCTAAATTGTTCATTTCGCATGAATTTGAAGCTAAATCGTTTATTTAAAATCGCTATTTCGTTCGAATTTGTGTCGAAATCGTGTATATCGCATGAATCTGAAGCTAAATTGTTCATTTGGCATGAATTTGAAGCTAAATCGATCGTTTAAAATCGCTTTTCGCACGAATTTGAATCGAAATCGTATGTTTCGCATGATATTGAATTTAAATCGTTTGTTTCGTGTGGATTTAAAGCTAATTCGTGTACTTCGCATGAATCTGAAGCTAAATTGTTCATTTCGCATGAATTTGAAACTAAATTGTTCATTTCGCGTGAATTTGAAACTAAATCGTTTATTTAAAATCGATATTTCGTTCGAATTTGTCTCGAAATCGTATGTTTCGCATGATATTGAAGTTAAATCGTTTGTTTCGTGTGGATTTAAAGCTAATTCGTGTATTTCGCATGAATCTAAAGCTAAATTGTTCATTTCGCATGAATTTGAAACTAAATTGTTCATTTCGCGTGAATTTTAAACTAAATCGTTTATTTAAAATCGCTATTTCGTTCGAATTTGTCTAGAAATCGTGTATTTCGCATGAATCTGAAGCTAAATTGTTCATTTGGCATGTATTTGAAGCTAAATCGATCTTTTAAAATCGCTATTTCCCACGAATTTCAATCGAAATCGTATGTTTCGCATGATATTGAAGTTAAATCGTTTGTTTCGTGTGGATTTAAAGCTAATTCGTGTATTTCGCATGAATCTGAAGCTAAATTGTTCATTTCGCATGAATTTGAAGCTAAATCGTTTATTTAAAATCGCTATTTCGTTCGAATTTGTGTCGAAATCGTGTATTTCGCATGAATCTGAAGCTAAATTGTTCATTTGGCATGAATTTGAAGCTAAATCGATTGTTTAAAATCGCTATTTCGCTCGAATTTGAATCGAAATCGTATGATTCGCATGATATTGAAGTTAAATCGTTCGTTTCGTGTGGATTTAAAGCTAATTCGTGTATTTCGCATGAATCTGAAGCTAAATTGTTCATTTCGCATGAATTTGAAGCTAAATCGTTTATTTAAAATCGCTATTTCGTTCGAATTTGTGTCGAAATCGTGTATTTCGCATGAATCTGAAGCTAAATCGTTTGTTTCGTGTGGATTTAAAGCTAATTCGTGTATTTCGCATGAATCTAAAGCTAAATTGTTCATTTCGCATGAATTTGAAACTAAATTGTTCATTTCGCGTGAATTTTAAACTAAATCGTTTATTTAAAATCGCTATTTCGTTCGAATTTGTCTAGAAATCGTGTATTTCGCATGAATCTGAAGCTAAATTGTTCATTTGGCATGTATTTGAAGCTAAATCGATCTTTTAAAATCGCTATTTCCCACGAATTTCAATCGAAATCGTATGTTTCGCATGATATTGAAGTTAAATCGTTTGTTTCGTGTGGATTTAAAGCTAATTCGTGTATTTCGCATGAATCTGAAGCTAAATTGTTCATTTGGCATGAATTTGAAGCTAAATCGATCGTTTAAAATCGCTATTTCGCACGAATTTGAATCGAAATCGTATGTTTCGCATGATATTGAAGTTAAATCGTTTGTTTCGTGTGGATTTAAAGCTAATTCGTGTACTTCGCATGAATCTGAAGCTAAATTGTTCATTTCGCATGAATTTGAAACTAAATTGTTCATTTCGCGTGAATTTGAAACTAAATCGTTTATTTAAAATCGCTATTTCGTTCGAATTTGTCTCAAAATCGTGTATTTCGCATGAATCTGAAGCTATATTGTTCATTTGGCATGTATTTGAAGCTAAATCGATGTTTTAAAATCGCTATTTCCCACGAATTTCAATCGAAATCGTATGTTTCGCATGATATTGAAGTTAAATCGTTTGTTTCGTGTGGATTTAAAGCTAATTCGTGTATTTCGCATGAATCTGAAGCTAAATTGTTCATTTCGCATGAATTTGAAGCTAAATCGTTTATTTAAAATCGCTATTTCGTTCGAATTTGTCTCGAAATCGTGTATTTAGCATGAATCTGAAGCTAAATTGTTCATTTGGCATGAATTTGAAGCTAAATCGATCGTTTAAAATCGCTATTTCCCACGAATTTGAATCGAAATCGTATGATTCGCATGATATTGCAGTTAAATCGTTCGTTTCGTGTGGATTTAAAGCTAATTCGTGTATTTCGCATGAATCTGAAGCTAAATTGTTCATTTCGCATGAATTTGAAGCTAAATCGTTTATTTAAAATCGCTATTTCGTTCGAATTTGTGTCGAAATCGTGTATTTCGCATGAATCTGAAGCTAAATTGTTCATCTGGCATGAATTTGAAGCTAAATCGATCGTTTAAAATCGCTATTTCGCACGAATTTGAATCGAAATCGTATGTTTCGCATGATATTGAAGTTAAAACGTTTGTTTCGTGTGGATTTAAAGCTAATTCGTGTACTTCGCATGAATCTGAAGCTAAATTGTTCATTTCGCATGAATTTGAAACTAAATTGTTCATTTCGCGTGAATTTGAAACTAAATCGTTTATTTAAAATCGATATTTCGTTCGAATTTGTCTCGAAATCGTATGTTTCGCATGATATTGAAGTTAAATCGTTTGTTTCGTGTGGATTTAAAGCTAATTCGTGTATTTCGCATGAATCTAAAGCTAAATTGTTCATTTCGCATGAATTTGAAACTAAATTGTTCATTTCGCGTGAATTTTAAACTAAATCGTTTATTTAAAATCGCTATTTCGTTCGAATTTGTCTAGAAATCGTGTATTTCGCATGAATCTGAAGCTAAATTGTTCATTTGGCATGTATTTGAAGCTAAATCGATCTTTTAAAATCGCTATTTCCCACGAATTTCAATCGAAATCGTATGTTTCGCATGATATTGAAGTTAAATCGTTTGTTTCGTGTGGATTTAAAGCTAATTCGTGTATTTCGCATGAATCTGAAGCTAAATTTTTCATTTCGCATGAATTTGAAGATAAATCGTTTATTTAAAATCGCTATTTCGTTCGAATTTGTGTCGAAATCGTGTATTTCGCATGAATCTGAAGCTAAATTGTTCATTTGGCATGTATTTGAAGCTAAATCGATCTTTTAAAATCGCTATTTCCCACGAATTTCAATCGAAATCGTATGTTTCGCATGATATTGAAGTTAAATCGTTTGTTTCGTGTGGATTTAAAGCTAATCCGTGTATTTCGCATGAAACTGAAGCTAAATTGTTCATTTCGCATGAATCTGAAGCTAAATCGTTTATTTAAAATCGATATTTCGTTCGAATTTGTCTCGAAATCGTATGTTTCGCATGATATTGAAGTTAAATCGTTTGTTTCGTGTGGATTTAAAGCTAATTCGTGTATTTCGCATGAATCTAAAGCTAAATTGTTCATTTCGCATGAATTTGAAACTAAATTGTTCATTTCGCGTGAATTTTAAACTAAATCGTTAATTTAAAATCGCTATTTCGTTCGAATTTGTCTAGAAATCGTGTATTTCGCATGAATCTGAAGCTAAATTGTTCATTTGGCATGTATTTGAAGCTAAATCGATCTTTTAAAATCGCTATTTCCCACGAATTTCAATCGAAATCGTATGTTTCGCATGATATTGAAGTTAAATCGTTTGTTTCGTGTGGATTTAAAGCTAATTCGTGTATTTCGCATGAATCTGAAGCTAAATTGTTCATTTCGCATGAATTTGAAGCTAAATCGTTTATTTAAAATCGCTATTTCGTTCGAATTTGTGTCGAAATCGTGTATTTCGCATGAATCTGAAGCTAAATTGTTCATTTGGCATGAATTTGAAGCTAAATCGATTGTTTAAAATCGCTATTTCGCTCGAATTTGAATCGAAATCGTATGATTCGCATGATATTGAAGTTAAATCGTTCGTTTCGTGTGGATTTAAAGCTAATTCGTGTATTTCGCATGAATCTGAAGCTAAATTGTTCATTTCGCATGCATTTGAAACTAAATTGTAGATTTCGCGTGAATTTGAAACTAAATCGTTTACTTAAAATCGCTATTTCGTTCGAATTTGTCTCGAAATCGTGTATTTCGCATGAATCTGAAGCTATATTGTTCATTTCGCATGAATTTGAAGCTAAATCGTTTATTTAAAATCGCTATTTCGTTCGAATTTGTCTCGAAATCGTGTATTTCGCATGAATCTGAAGCTAAATTGTTCATTTGGCATGAATTTGAAGCTAAATCGATCGTTTAAAATCGCCATTTCCCACGAATTTGAATCGAAATCGTATGATTCGCATGATATTGAAGTTAAATCGTTCGTTTCGTGTGGATTTAAAGCTAATTCGTGTATTTCGCATGAATCTGAAGCTAAATTGTTCATTTCGCATGAATTTGAAGCTAAATCGTTTATTTAAAATCGCTATTTCGTTCGAATTTGTGTCGAAATCGTGTATATCGCATGAATCTGAAGCTAAATTGTTCATTTGGCATGAATTTGAAGCTAAATCGATCGTTTAAAATCGCTTTTCGCACGAATTTGAATCGAAATCGTATGTTTCGCATGATATTGAATTTAAATCGTTTGTTTCGTGTGGATTTAAAGCTAATTCGTGTACTTCGCATGAATCTGAAGCTAAATTGTTCATTTCGCATGAATTTGAAACTAAATTGTTCATTTCGCGTGAATTTGAAACTAAATCGTTTATTTAAAATCGATATTTCGTTCGAATTTGTCTCGAAATCGTATGTTTCGCATGATATTGAAGTTAAATCGTTTGTTTCGTGTGGATTTAAAGCTAATTCGTGTATTTCGCATGAATCTAAAGCTAAATTGTTCATTTCGCATGAATTTGAAACTAAATTGTTCATTTCGCGTGAATTTTAAACTAAATCGTTTATTTAAAATCGCTATTTCGTTCGAATTTGTCTAGAAATCGTGTATTTCGCATGAATCTGAAGCTAAATTGTTCATTTGGCATGTATTTGAAGCTAAATCGATCTTTTAAAATCGCTATTTCCCACGAATTTCAATCGAAATCGTATGTTTCGCATGATATTGAAGTTAAATCGTTTGTTTCGTGTGGATTTAAAGCTAATTCGTGTATTTCGCATGAATCTGAAGCTAAATTGTTCATTTCGCATGAATTTGAAGCTAAATCGTTTATTTAAAATCGCTATTTCGTTCGAATTTGTGTCGAAATCGTGTATTTCGCATGAATCTGAAGCTAAATTGTTCATTTGGCATGAATTTGAAGCTAAATCGATTGTTTAAAATCGCTATTTCGCTCGAATTTGAATCGAAATCGTATGATTCGCATGATATTGAAGTTAAATCGTTCGTTTCGTGTGGATTTAAAGCTAATTCGTGTATTTCGCATGAATCTGAAGCTAAATTGTTCATTTCGCATGAATTTGAAGCTAAATCGTTTATTTAAAATCGCTATTTCGTTCGAATTTGTGTCGAAATCGTGTATTTCGCATGAATCTGAAGCTAAATCGTTTGTTTCGTGTGGATTTAAAGCTAATTCGTGTATTTCGCATGAATCTAAAGCTAAATTGTTCATTTCGCATGAATTTGAAACTAAATTGTTCATTTCGCGTGAATTTTAAACTAAATCGTTTATTTAAAATCGCTATTTCGTTCGAATTTGTCTAGAAATCGTGTATTTCGCATGAATCTGAAGCTAAATTGTTCATTTGGCATGTATTTGAAGCTAAATCGATCTTTTAAAATCGCTATTTCCCACGAATTTCAATCGAAATCGTATGTTTCGCATGATATTGAAGTTAAATCGTTTGTTTCGTGTGGATTTAAAGCTAATTCGTGTATTTCGCATGAATCTGAAGCTAAATTGTTCATTTCGCATGAATTTGAAACTAAATTGTAGATTTCGCGTGAATTTGAAACTAAATCGTTTACTTAAAATCGCTATTTCGTTCGAATTTGTCTCGAAATCGTGTATTTCGCATGAATCTGAAGCTATATTGTTCATTTCGCATGAATTTGAAGCTAAATCGTTTATTTAAAATCGCTATTTCGTTCGAATTTGTCTCGAAATCGTGTATTTCGCATGAATCTGAAGCTAAATTGTTCATTTGGCATGAATTTGAAGCTAAATCGATCGTTTAAAATCGCCATTTCCCACGAATTTGAATCGAAATCGTATGATTCGCATGATATTGAAGTTAAATCGTTCGTTTCGTGTGGATTTAAAGCTAATTCGTGTATTTCGCATGAATCTGAAGCTAAATTGTTCATTTCGCATGAATTTGAAGCTAAATCGTTTATTTAAAATCGCTATTTCGTTCGAATTTGTGTCGAAATCGTGTATATCGCATGAATCTGAAGCTAAATTGTTCATTTGGCATGAATTTGAAGCTAAATCGATCGTTTAAAATCGCTTTTCGCACGAATTTGAATCGAAATCGTATGTTTCGCATGATATTGAAGTTAAATCGTTTGTTTCGTGTGGATTTAAAGCTAATTCGTGTACTTCGCATGAATCTGAAGCTAAATTGTTCATTTCGCATGAATTTGAAACTAAATTGTTCATTTCGCGTGAATTTGAAACTAAATCGTTTATTTAAAATCGATATTTCGTTCGAATTTGTCTCGAAATCGTATGTTTCGCATGATATTGAAGTTAAATCGTTTGTTTCGTGTGGATTTAAAGCTAATTCGTGTATTTCGCATGAATCTAAAGCTAAATTGTTCATTTCGCATGAATTTGAAACTAAATTGTTCATTTCGCGTGAATTTTAAACTAAATCGTTTATTTAAAATCGCTATTTCGTTCGAATTTGTCTAGAAATCGTGTATTTCGCATGAATCTGAAGCTAAATTGTTCATTTGGCATGTATTTGAAGCTAAATCGATCTTTTAAAATCGCTATTTCCCACGAATTTCAATCGAAATCGTATGTTTCGCATGATATTGAAGTTAAATCGTTTGTTTCGTGTGGATTTAAAGCTAATTCGTGTATTTCGCATGAATCTGAAGCTAAATTGTTCATTTCGCATGAATTTGAAGCTAAATCGTTTATTTAAAATCGCTATTTCGTTCGAATTTGTGTCGAAATCGTGTATTTCGCATGAATCTGAAGCTAAATTGTTCATTTGGCATGAATTTGAAGCTAAATCGATTGTTTAAAATCGCTATTTCGCTCGAATTTGAATCGAAATCGTATGATTCGCATGATATTGAAGTTAAATCGTTCGTTTCGTGTGGATTTAAAGCTAATTCGTGTATTTCGCATGAATCTGAAGCTAAATTGTTCATTTCGCATGAATTTGAAGCTAAATCGTTTATTTAAAATCGCTATTTCGTTCGAATTTGTGTCGAAATCGTGTATTTCGCATGAATCTGAAGCTAAATCGTTTGTTTCGTGTGGATTTAAAGCTAATTCGTGTATTTCGCATGAATCTAAAGCTAAATTGTTCATTTCGCATGAATTTGAAACTAAATTGTTCATTTCGCGTGAATTTTAAACTAAATCGTTTATTTAAAATCGCTATTTCGTTCGAATTTGTCTAGAAATCGTGTATTTCGCATGAATCTGAAGCTAAATTGTTCATTTGGCATGTATTTGAAGCTAAATCGATCTTTTAAAATCGCTATTTCCCACGAATTTCAATCGAAATCGTATGTTTCGCATGATATTGAAGTTAAATCGTTTGTTTCGTGTGGATTTAAAGCTAATTCGTGTATTTCGCATGAATCTGAAGCTAAATTGTTCATTTCGCATGAATTTGAAGCTAAATCGTTTATTTAAAATCGCTATTTCGTTCGAATTTGTGTCGAAATCGTGTATTTCGCATGAATCTGAAGCTAAATTGTTCATTTGGCATGAATTTGAAGCTAAATCGATTGTTTAAAATCGCTATTTCGCTCGAATTTGAATTGAAATCGTATGATTCGCATGATATTGAAGTTAAATCGTTCGTTTCGTGTGGATTTAAAGCTAATTCGTGTATTTCGCATGAATCTGAAGCTAAATTGTTCATTTCGCATGAATTTGAAGCTAAATCGTTTATTTAAAATCGCTATTTCGTTCGAATTTGTGTCGAAATCGTGTATTTCGCATGAATCTGAAGCTAAATTGTTCATTTGGCATGAATTTGAAGCTAAATCGATCGTTTAAAATCGCTATTTCGCACGAATTTGAATCGAAATCGTATGTTTCGCATGATATTGAAGTTAAATCGTTTGTTTCGTGTGGATTTAAAGCTAATTCGTGTACTTCGCATGAATCTGAAGCTAAATTGTTCATTTCGCATGAATTTGAAACTAAATTGTAGATTTCGCGTGAATTTGAAACTAAATCGTTTACTTAAAATCGCTATTTCGTTCGAATTTGTCTCGAAATCGTGTATTTCGCATGAATCTGAAGCTATATTGTTCATTTCGCATGAATTTGAAACTAAATTGTTCATTTCGCGTGAATTTTAAACTAAATCGTTTATTTAAAATCGCTATTTCGTTCGAATTTGTCTAGAAATCGTGTATTTCGCATGAATCTGAAGCTAAATTGTTCATTTGGCATGTATTTGAAGCTAAATCGATCTTTTAAAATCGCTATTTCCCACGAATTTCAATCGAAATCGTATGTTTCGCATGATATTGAAGTTAAATCGTTTGTTTCGTGTGGATTTAAAGCTAATTCGTGTATTTCGCATGAATCTGAAGCTAAATTGTTCATTTCGCATGAATTTGAAGCTAAATCGTTTATTTAAAATCGCTATTTCGTTCGAATTTGTGTCGAAATCGTGTATTTCGCATGAATCTGAAGCTAAATTGTTCATTTGGCATGAATTTGAAGCTAAATCGATTGTTTAAAATCGCTATTTCGCTCGAATTTGAATCGAAATCGTATGATTCGCATGATATTGAAGTTAAATCGTTCGTTTCGTGTGGATTTAAAGCTAATTCGTGTATTTCGCATGAATCTGAAGCTAAATTGTTCATTTCGCATGAATTTGAAGCTAAATCGTTTATTTAAAATCGCTATTTCGTTCGAATTTGTGTCGAAATCGTGTATTTCGCATGAATCTGAAGCTAAATCGTTTGTTTCGTGTGGATTTAAAGCTAATTCGTGTATTTCGCATGAATCTAAAGCTAAATTGTTCATTTCGCATGAATTTGAAACTAAATTGTTCATTTCGCGTGAATTTTAAACTAAATCGTTTATTTAAAATCGCTATTTCGTTCGAATTTGTCTAGAAATCGTGTATTTCGCATGAATCTGAAGCTAAATTGTTCATTTGGCATGTATTTGAAGCTAAATCGATCTTTTAAAATCGCTATTTCCCACGAATTTCAATCGAAATCGTATGTTTCGCATGATATTGAAGTTAAATCGTTTGTTTCGTGTGGATTTAAAGCTAATTCGTGTATTTCGCATGAATCTGAAGCTAAATTGTTCATTTCGCATGAATTTGAAGCTAAATCGTTTATTTAAAATCGCTATTTCGTTCGAATTTGTGTCGAAATCGTGTATTTCGCATGAATCTGAAGCTAAATTGTTCATTTGGCATGAATTTGAAGCTAAATCGATTGTTTAAAATCGCTATTTCGCTCGAATTTGAATCGAAATCGTATGATTCGCATGATATTGAAGTTAAATCGTTCGTTTCGTGTGGATTTAAAGCTAATTCGTGTATTTCGCATGAATCTGAAGCTAAATTGTTCATTTCGCATGAATTTGAAGCTAAATCGTTTATTTAAAATCGCTATTTCGTTCGAATTTGTGTCGAAATCGTGTATTTCGCATGAATCTGAAGCTAAATTGTTCATTTGGCATGAATTTGAAGCTAAATCGATCGTTTAAAATCGCTATTTCGCACGAATTTGAATCGAAATCGTATGTTTCGCATGATATTGAAGTTAAATCGTTTGTTTCGTGTGGATTTAAAGCTAATTCGTGTACTTCGCATGAATCTGAAGCTAAATTGTTCATTTCGCATGAATTTGAAACTAAATTGTAGATTTCGCGTGAATTTGAAACTAAATCGTTTACTTAAAATCGCTATTTCGTTCGAATTTGTCTCGAAATCGTGTATTTCGCATGAATCTGAAGCTATATTGTTCATTTCGCATGAATTTGAAGCTAAATCGTTTATTTAAAATCGCTATTTCGTTCGAATTTGTCTCGAAATCGTGTATTTCGCATGAATCTGAAGCTAAATTGTTCATTTGGCATGAATTTGAAGCTAAATCGATCGTTTTAAAATCGCCATTTCCCACGAATTTGAATCGAAATCGTATGATTCGCATGATATTGAAGTTAAATCGTTCGTTTCGTGTGGATTTAAAGCTAATTCGTGTATTTCGCATGAATCTGAAGCTAAATTGTTCATTTCGCATGAATTTGAAGCTAAATCGTTTATTTAAAATCGCTATTTCGTTCGAATTTGTGTCGAAATCGTGTATATCGCATGAATCTGAAGCTAAATTGTTCATTTGGCATGAATTTGAAGCTAAATCGATCGTTTAAAATCGCTTTTCGCACGAATTTGAATCGAAATCGTATGTTTCGCATGATATTGAAGTTAAATCGTTTGTTTCGTGTGGATTTAAAGCTAATTCGTGTACTTCGCATGAATCTGAAGCTAAATTGTTCATTTCGCATGAATTTGAAACTAAATTGTTCATTTCGCGTGAATTTGAAACTAAATCGTTTATTTAAAATCGATATTTCGTTCGAATTTGTCTCGAAATCGTATGTTTCGCATGATATTGAAGTTAAATCGTTTGTTTCGTGTGGATTTAAAGCTAATTCGTGTATTTCGCATGAATCTAAAGCTAAATTGTTCATTTCGCATGAATTTGAAACTAAATTGTTCATTTCGCGTGAATTTTAAACTAAATCGTTTATTTAAAATCGCTATTTCGTTCGAATTTGTCTAGAAATCGTGTATTTCGCATGAATCTGAAGCTAAATTGTTCATTTGGCATGTATTTGAAGCTAAATCGATCTTTTAAAATCGCTATTTCCCACGAATTTCAATCGAAATCGTATGTTTCGCATGATATTGAAGTTAAATCGTTTGTTTCGTGTGGATTTAAAGCTAATTCGTGTATTTCGCATGAATCTGAAGCTAAATTGTTCATTTCGCATGAATTTGAAGCTAAATCGTTTATTTAAAATCGCTATTTCGTTCGAATTTGTGTCGAAATCGTGTATTTCGCATGAATCTGAAGCTAAATTGTTCATTTGGCATGAATTTGAAGCTAAATCGATTGTTTAAAATCGCTATTTCGCTCGAATTTGAATCGAAATCGTATGATTCGCATGATATTGAAGTTAAATCGTTCGTTTCGTGTGGATTTAAAGCTAATTCGTGTATTTCGCATGAATCTGAAGCTAAATTGTTCATTTCGCATGAATTTGAAGCTAAATCGTTTATTTAAAATCGCTATTTCGTTCGAATTTGTGTCGAAATCGTGTATTTCGCATGAATCTGAAGCTAAATCGTTTGTTTCGTGTGGATTTAAAGCTAATTCGTGTATTTCGCATGAATCTAAAGCTAAATTGTTCATTTCGCATGAATTTGAAACTAAATTGTTCATTTCGCGTGAATTTTAAACTAAATCGTTTATTTAAAATCGCTATTTCGTTCGAATTTGTCTAGAAATCGTGTATTTCGCATGAATCTGAAGCTAAATTGTTCATTTGGCATGTATTTGAAGCTAAATCGATCTTTTAAAATCGCTATTTCCCACGAATTTCAATCGAAATCGTATGTTTCGCATGATATTGAAGTTAAATCGTTTGTTTCGTGTGGATTTAAAGCTAATTCGTGTATTTCGCATGAATCTGAAGCTAAATTGTTCATTTCGCATGAATTTGAAGCTAAATCGTTTATTTAAAATCGCTATTTCGTTCGAATTTGTGTCGAAATCGTGTATTTCGCATGAATCTGAAGCTAAATTGTTCATTTGGCATGAATTTGAAGCTAAATCGATTGTTTAAAATCGCTATTTCGCTCGAATTTGAATCGAAATCGTATGATTCGCATGATATTGAAGTTAAATCGTTCGTTTCGTGTGGATTTAAAGCTAATTCGTGTATTTCGCATGAATCTGAAGCTAAATTGTTCATTTCGCATGAATTTGAAGCTAAATCGTTTATTTAAAATCGCTATTTCGTTCGAATTTGTGTCGAAATCGTGTATTTCGCATGAATCTGAAGCTAAATTGTTCATTTGGCATGAATTTGAAGCTAAATCGATCGTTTAAAATCGCTATTTCGCACGAATTTGAATCGAAATCGTATGTTTCGCATGATATTGAAGTTAAATCGTTTGTTTCGTGTGGATTTAAAGCTAATTCGTGTACTTCGCATGAATCTGAAGCTAAATTGTTCATTTCGCATGAATTTGAAACTAAATTGTAGATTTCGCGTGAATTTGAAACTAAATCGTTTACTTAAAATCGCTATTTCGTTCGAATTTGTCTCGAAATCGTGTATTTCGCATGAATCTGAAGCTATATTGTTCATTTCGCATGAATTTGAAGCTAAATCGTTTATTTAAAATCGCTATTTCGTTCGAATTTGTCTCGAAATCGTGTATTTCGCATGAATCTGAAGCTAAATTGTTCATTTGGCATGAATTTGAAGCTAAATCGATCGTTTAAAATCGCCATTTCCCACGAATTTGAATCGAAATCGTATGATTCGCATGATATTGAAGTTAAATCGTTCGTTTCGTGTGGATTTAAAGCTAATTCGTGTATTTCGCATGAATCTGAAGCTAAATTGTTCATTTCGCATGAATTTGAAGCTAAATCGTTTATTTAAAATCGCTATTTCGTTCGAATTTGTGTCGAAATCGTGTATATCGCATGAATCTGAAGCTAAATTGTTCATTTGGCATGAATTTGAAGCTAAATCGATCGTTTAAAATCGCTATTTCGCACGAATTTGAATCGAAATCGTATGATTCGCATGATATTGAAGTTAAATCGTTCGTTTCGTGTGGATTTAAAGCTAATTCGTGTATTTCGCATGAATCTGAAGCTAAATTGTTCATTTCGCATGAATTTGAAGCTAAATCGTTTGTTTAAAATCGCTATTTCGTTCGAATTTGTGTCGAAATCGTGTATTTCGCATGAATCTGAAGCTAAATTGTTCATTTGGCTTGAATTTGAAGCTAAATCGATCGTTTAAAATCGCTATTTCGCACGAATTTGAATCGAAATCGTATGTTTCGCATGATATTGAAGTTAAATCGTTTGTTTCGTGTGGATTTAAAGCTAATTCGTGTACTTCGCATGAATCTGAAGCTAAATTGTTCATTTCGCATGAATTTGAAACTAAATTGTAGATTTCGCGTGAATTTGAATCTAAATCGTTTACTTAAAATCGCTATTTCGTTCGAATTTGTCTCGAAATCGTGTATTTCGCATGAATCTGAAGCTATATTGTTCATTTGGCATGTATTTGAAGCTAAATCGATGTTTTAAAATCGCTATTTTCCACGAATTTCAATCGAAATCGTATGTTTCGCATGATATTGAAGTTAAATCGTTTGTTTCGTGTGGATTTAAAGCTAATTCGTGTATTTCGCATGAATCTGAAGCTAAATTGTTCATTTCGCATGAATTTGAAGCTAAATCGTTTATTTAAAATCGCTATTTCGTTCGAATTTGTGTCGAAATCGTGTATTTCGCATGAATCTGAAGCTAAATTGTTCATTTGGCATGAATTTGAAGCTAAATCGATTGTTTAAAATCGCTATTTCGCTCGAATTTGAATCGAAATCGTATGATTCGCATGATATTGAAGTTAAATCGTTCGTTTCGTGTGGATTTAAAGCTAATTCGTGTATTTCGCATGAATCTGAAGCTAAATTGTTCATTTCGCATGAATTTGAAGCTAAATCGTTTATTTAAAATCGCTATTTCGTTCGAATTTGTGTCGAAATCGTGTATTTCGCATGAATCTGAAGCTAAATTGTTCATTTGGCATGAATTTGAAGCTAAATCGATCGTTTAAAATCGCTATTTCGCACGAATTTGAATCGAAATCGTATGTTTCGCATGATATTGAAGTTAAATCGTTTGTTTCGTGTGGATTTAAAGCTAATTCGTGTACTTCGCATGAATCTGAAGCTAAATTGTTCATTTCGCATGAATTTGAAACTAAATTGTAGATTTCGCGTGAATTTGAAACTAAATCGTTTACTTAAAATCGCTATTTCGTTCGAATTTGTCTCGAAATCGTGTATTTCGCATGAATCTGAAGCTATATTGTTCATTTCGCATGAATTTGAAGCTAAATCGTTTATTTAAAATCGCTATTTCGTTCGAATTTGTCTCGAAATCGTGTATTTCGCATGAATCTGAAGCTAAATTGTTCATTTGGCATGAATTTGAAGCTAAATCGATCGTTTAAAATCGCCATTTCCCACGAATTTGAATCGAAATCGTATGATTCGCATGATATTGAAGTTAAATCGTTCGTTTCGTGTGGATTTAAAGCTAATTCGTGTATTTCGCATGAATCTGAAGCTAAATTGTTCATTTCGCATGAATTTGAAGCTAAATCGTTTATTTAAAATCGCTATTTCGTTCGAATTTGTGTCGAAATCGTGTATATCGCATGAATCTGAAGCTAAATTGTTCATTTGGCATGAATTTGAAGCTAAATCGATCGTTTAAAATCGCTATTTCGCACGAATTTGAATCGAAATCGTATGATTCGCATGATATTGAAGTTAAATCGTTCGTTTCGTGTGGATTTAAAGCTAATTCGTGTATTTCGCATGAATCTGAAGCTAAATTGTTCATTTCGCATGAATTTGAAGCTAAATCGTTTGTTTAAAATCGCTATTTCGTTCGAATTTGTGTCGAAATCGTGTATTTAGCATGAATCTGAAGCTAAATTGTTCATTTGGCTTGAATTTGAAGCTAAATCGATCGTTTAAAATCGCTATTCGCACGAATTTGAATCGAAATCGTATGTTTCGCATGATATTGAAGTTAAATCGTTGTTTCGTGTGGATTTAAAGCTAATTCGTGTACTTCGCCATGAATCTGAAGCTAAATTGTTCATTTCGCATGAATTTGAAACTAAATTGTAGATTTCGCGTTAATTTGAATCTATGTCGTTTACTCTAAAATCGCTATTTCGTTCGAATTTGTCTCGAAATCGTGTATTTCGCATGAATCTGAAGCTATATTGTTCATTTGGCATGTATTTGAAGCTAAATCGATGTTTTAAAATCGCTATTTCCCACGAATTTCAATCGAAATCGTATGTTTCGCATGATATTGAAGTTAAATCGTTTGTTTCGTGTGATTTAAAGCTAATTCGTGTATTTCGCATGAATCTGAAGCTAAATTGTTCATTTCGCATGAATTTGAAGCTAAATCGTTTATTTAAAAATCGCTATTTCGTTCGAATTTGTCTCGAAATCGTGTATTTCGCATGAATCTAAAGCTAAATTGTTCATTTCGCATGAATTGAAACTAAATTGTTCATTTCGCGTGAATTTTAAACTAAATCGTTTATTTAAAATCGCTATTTCGTTCGAATTTGTCTAGAAATCGTGTATTTCGCATGAATCTGAAGCTAAATTGTTCATTTGGCAATGTATTTGAAGCTAAATCGATCTTTTACAATCGCTATTTCCCACGAATTTCAATCGAAAACGTATGTTTCGCATGATATTGAAGTTAAATCGTTTGTTTCGTGTGGATTTAAAGCTAATTCGTGTATTTCGCATGAATCTGAAGCTAAATTGTTCATTTCGCATGAATTTGAAGCTAAATCGTTTATTTAAAATCGCTATTTCGTTCGAATTTGTGTCGGAAATC